>NC_134273.1:81604587-81904587 GCF_031893055.1 Leptodactylus fuscus
CTCTTTCCTTCCTTCCTTTCCTACTTTCTCTTTGACTCTTTCTTTTTCTGTTTCTTTCTTTCTTCTTTATATTTTTTTTCTTTCTCTTTTACCTCTCCTTCTTTCACTCTTCTTCACTCTCTGTTTCTCTGTCTCTTCCTTTCTTCTCTGTCTTCCCTACTTTTCTCTCTTTTCACCACAACTCCCAGCATATTATGTGTTGACAGGATTGGTGATGAGCACTGGGGGTCTTACCATGGAGTCCCCCACTGATTGCAAGAACCCCGTCCTTTGTCCTCTGAACACATCAGTGGTCGTGTAAGCTTCCTCCATCTTCCCTGTGGCCCTTCATCAGTCAAGCTTGGGAATCTCCCATAGAAATTGACCCAGAACCCCAATTTTGATAACCGATGGGACCCTCACCACTGAGTAGAGGGGCTATAAACAATGTTTCTAATGCTCGGGGACTAAGCACACCCATGTATTATATTGATTTCCATAAGCAATGTTCTCCTTTTGCCTTATGGTGGCGCTGTAGTGAAATGGAACACTTGCTGCCAGATTCCCATGCAGATTACAGCCAATCGCTGAAGATCCCAAAAGTTGGAGACCCTTCTAAAAACCAAATATTGTCCCGGGCGTGAACCCCAATAACCATTGCCCTGAATGCAGATCTTATTAGATTATTTACAAAGAGAATCCAAAGTCAACACAGTGAGATTCTTCTGACACGGCGTCGCTGACGGGATTTTCTTCTGTGCATGACAACGGCTAAGAAAATAAAATGGAAAATGTTATTCCTAAATCTCGCTGGTGTGGGAGCCGGGCGATCGCCGGAGTCTGAAAAGTCGTCTTTGTTACTCTGCGTTTTGCGTGTTGACTTAGGCTTGTCTTGCTAACATTTCAAGGGAAACATGCCACAGGAAAAGAAGGGGCTCGCATCTTAATGAGATCCAACAAAAGAGGTGTCAGTCGTCGGGCCGGCCTACGTTGACCTTAACGCTGTGCACACCTGTTTAACATTCACAGTTTGTCAGCAAGGACTTCCAATGTTTGGTGTCAGTGTCATGAGGCCCGGGCGTGAACCGACTCCACGGGACAGTGCGAGAGCGAACCCCGCCATCCGAAAACTTATAGGTTATACAAATAGTGAAGGACACTCATCATCACCCAATACGAGAGGCAGGAGGTGACGCTTTATATAATAAATAATGTAATACAGGAAAATTTGGGAAATTTGAAAGCAAAAAGGGCTGAAAGTGTCAAGTTGTGATCCGTAAAAGTGAAATACAATAAAGGGAACGTATCGGAAAATGTCACGTCTGGGATTTTTAAACAATTTTTTTTTATGTGGCTATTAGAGATGAGCGAAGCGGTCCGGAACCAGATTCTACTCCAATTTATCAAAAGTACCAGGTCCAGAGTGATGACTAGTGGTGGGTTCAGGGGGTTCGGCCCAAAGATTGTCAGGTCAAGTAAGTTTGTCCTGTCCTGGTCCCCATCATGGCATCCGCCACATCCACGGGTCCACTTCCCACCGCCAGGGTGATGTGACGCACCACTGGGTCATTGCTGAGGCCTGGGATTGGTTGGTGCACCCCATGTGACTACTCAGGCCCAATCATAGGCTTCGGTGGTGACCCCAGGTCGTGTAATGTCACCCAGTAGACCAGAGGAGGACCCCGGCGGAGAGCAAAATGCCACAAAGACGCCCAGGAGAGGTGAAATATGTTTCTGCCCCAGGGGTGAACCTACCCCTTTCGCCGCCCGAGGTGAACGACAGAAAGCGTAGCAAGGGGGCGGGGCGAAGCAAGGGGGCGGGACTTAGCGGCGTTCGCAGGCAGGGAGAGGACCTGCACTCTGCCTGAGCGTGAGGGGAGGCTGCTGGAGCAGCGCTGCTTCAGCGGCCTCCCCAATCCACCGCTCAGTGCTAAGCCAGTCCAGGACAGCTTGTCCTGGTCTGGTTTAGGTAAGCAAAAATGACGCCCTCCCTGGGGCCCTGGCATAGCGTCGCCTGAAGCGGTCGCTTCAGGTCACCTCATGGGAAGTGCGGCGCTGTTCTGCCCCCTCCACTTATTATACACTGAGGTCTGAAGAGTATTTTGTACAGAGTCGTGGAAAAGCTTCAGGCAGGTGACATTAAAGGGTTAATTGTTTATTTTTGTCAATTAAAAGAAAAAAATAAAATGTAAATCCCATCAATATTTGGGGTGACCTTTGCCCTTTGGAGCAGGAGTCCTGGATGTGATGATACGGCCCCCATAGATATAGCCCTGATCTCACCATCCTCCAGTCCGTCTGGGATGACATGAAGAGACAGACGGATTGGGCAAGCCACATCTACAGAAGATCTGTGCTTAGTTCTCCAAGATGGCGGCGGGTCCAACCTCCCTGCCGAGTCCTGACAAAAACTGTCTGCGAGTACCGAGAAGAACTGATGGAAGGCAAAGGGTAAAGGTCACATCAAATATTGATGGTATTTACATTTACTATTAACCCTTCTATTCCTGGAAGCTTTCTTACTGCGCAGCGACTTTTCCCCACCTGCCTTGACATACTATTATGTCACGATGCAAAAACGTTTGTAACGGAACTAAATATCTGGAGGAATCCGTACACATCGAATACAGAAGTAGAACTTGGATACAATACTTTTTATCTTTGACCTTAGCACTGCTAGACAATGGAGCTGATCGCTGCGCCGTTCCCCATTATCGGGTATTATAAAGACAAACGTTCATTATATGTAACCAGACGTCGGCTACACAAGGCGCGTGTGACTCAGTATATGTCTTACCTTCCAGAATAGGCGCACTAAAAATACACATCTTATCACCCCTCTTATCTGAGACTCCTCAATGGCCTCTCCAATTGTTTTGTCTTACAATAAGTGTTCATTTCTTCAGCGTCTGAGTCACGTTGTTGACGCCTGGAAAAATGGTTCATATTGAAACATAAATGAATATGAAATCTAAAGCGATGATGTAACAATTCTCAACAATGTCACATCAAAAATCGGCTTATTCATAGCTTACTCATGTGCTATAAGACTTCAAAGGAGAGGTGGGGTCCCCTGATAGAGAAGGAGAGGGGCCCGGGCCAACAAGTCTGTGCGCACAAGGTTCCCATCATTCCCATCCCCTATTGGTGCCCCCCAACTCCGAAATCCCTGGTGACCCACTGCTACAGGGGTAATTCTCTCCTTTCTGACAGTGGAAGGTTGTGTATCATATATCTTCTCCCTCCAGAGGACCAGAGGGCAGGGGGAATACATTTACAATGCACAGACTGCCAGCCACAAGTTTTGTTACAACAAATATTCATCAGGTCATTTGTGGCTGAACTTGATTTTATTATAGTCTGGGGTCTCCTCAAAAATAACAAACTGTTATACCCACCTCGCCTCGTCTCTCCAGGGCATCTATGCGGTGTCTGGTGTACCCTTGGCCTCCTCGCCCTAGGGTCACCACTGAAGCCTGGGTCAAAGTATCATGACTTTCAATCAGAGGCCTCAGCGGTGACCTGGGGGGTGTGATGTCAGTCAGAGGCCAGAAGAGGCCTGAGGGGGCATCCAGGAGAGGTCAGGTGAGTTTAACATTTTGTTATTTTTACTTACCTCCCCTGGGCTTCTACATTTGGAGGTCCGAGGAGACCCCAGAGCACAAAAATGTATCCGAATGAGTGTTCTCATCCCTACCAGCTACCAAAGAAGTGTAACCATCCCTACTGTGGTGAGGGTGCCCTGTGGGCCCCCCTGTCCTCGGGGCCCGGGCGCAGCTGGGACCTCTGCAGACCTTATAGTTACACCACTGTGCAAATAGCATACACACATGTTCACATTGTGCAAACTTGGGTAGACATCAGGGTCCAGAATGAAGCATTGATCGACATATTCCTAGAGACAACGCTGGTTCCTGAAATCAAAAAATAGCTCCGGAGTTCCCCCATAGTAAAATAGAAAAATTTCAAAAAGTCCATTCGCAAAATCGCTTTTATTTCTGTGACGATATAAATTGTCGCCCGGGTTTCAGTTCCACTTTTTCCTTCACTGAAAATGCCGTCCGTCACGTTGTCTCTGAGGCGGAACAGTCAGCAAGAGCAGAGGAAAAAACAAGAGCTGGTGATGTCGGAGGATGTGTGATGTGCAGCTGCAACGCTCCTCATGTGCTTGTGTCTATATACTATATATAACACAGCCTGAGCTTCCTGGTTCATGGATACAAGATGAAAGCTACTGCCAGACACTTACACTGACAGGGCAGTAGTCTGTAGATACCAGGGCGATTGATAAGAAAAAATGAAGACATCCTTAAAGTCCTTGGGCACGATTCACATTGTCAGGTTTACTGTAGCATTAGTGTGACGCGTATTACAGCTTCTATAATAATGTAATGACATGATACCGCACGGAGATTAATGAGAATGACCGCACAACAAGTGACAGACGTTATTTTATTAGATGTGACCTGAGAGAACATTCTCTATCAATTTCACATTCTTTTCACAATGGGAGATTTTTTTCCTGAACTCATCGTCGCCCTCTGCTGAGTAATTGTATGTGCAAATGGAGTGGGGGGAGGGAAGCGACAACAGGACTTGTCAGATATTGGCCTGACTAAGCACAGACAGATGGTACAAAGTAATCTCACCGAAATCATAATTATTGTACCAGATCTGTATATTATATATTTATTAGAGATGGAGACTCCTAAAGAGGAAAAGTAATTTCTCAATGTCCTTCACATTTCTCACCAAAAACAGCCGATGTGACCGAAGTCTACTAATGTGCACTACTATATGGAGATAATCACTATAATACTGCCCCTATGTACAAGAATATAACTACTATAATACTGCTCCTATGTACAAGAATATAATTACTATAATACTGCTCCTATGTACAAGAATATAACTACTATAATACTACTCCTATGTACAAGAATATAACTACTATAATACTGCTCCTATGTACAAGAATATAACTACTATAATACTGCTCCTATGTACAAGAATATAACTAGTATAATACTACTCCTATGTACAAGAATATAACTACTATAATACTACTCCTATGTACAAGAATATAACTACTATAATACTGCTCCTATGTACAAGAATATAACTACTATAATACTACCTCCTATGTACAAGAATATAACTACTATAATACTACCTCCTATGTACAAGAATATAACTACTATAATACTACCTCCTATGTACAAGAATATAACTACTATAATACTGCTCCTATGTACAAGAATATAACTAGTATAATACTGCTCCTATGTACAAGAATATAACTACTATAATACTGCTCCTATGTACAAGAATATAACTACTATAATACTACCTCCTATGTACAAGAATATAACTACTATAATACTGCTCCTATGTACAAGAATATAACTAGTATAATACTGCTCCTATGTACAAGAATATAACTACTATAATACTGCTCCTATGTACAAGAATATAACTACTATAATACTAGTCCTATGTACAAGAATATAACTACTATAATACTACTCCTATGTACAAGAATATAACTACTATAATACTGCTCCTATGTACAAGAATATAACTACTATAATACTACTACTATGTACAAGAATATAACTACTATAATACTACTCCTATGTACAAGAATATAACTACTATAATACTACTCCTATGTACAAGAATATAACTACTATAATACTACCTCCTATGTACAAGAATATAACTACTATAATACTACTCCTATGTACAAGAATATAACTACTATAATACTACTCCTATGTACAAGAATATAACTACTATAATACTACTCCTATGTACAAGAATATAACTACTATAATACTGCTCCTATGTACAAGAATATAACTAGTATAATACTACTCCTATGTACAAGAATATAACTACTATAATACTACTCCTATGTACAAGAATATAACTACTATAATACTGCTCCTATGTACAAGAATATAACTAGTATAATACTACTCCTATGTACAAGAATATAACTACTATAATACTACTTCTATGTACAAGAGTATAACTACTATAATACTGCTCCTATGTACAAGAATATAACTACTATAATACTACCTCCTATGTACAAGAATATAACTACTATAATACTACTCCTATGTACAAGAGTATAACTACTATAATACTGCTCCTATGTACAAGAATATAACTACTATAATACTACCTCCTATGTACAAGAATATAACTACTATAATACTACCTCCTATGTACAAGAATATAACTACTATAATACTGCTCCTATGTACAAGAATATAACTACTATAATACTACTCCTATATATAAGAATATAACTACTATAATACTACTCCTATGTACAAGAATATAACTACTGTAATACTACCTCCTATGTACAAGAATATAACTACTACAGTGTTGGCCAGTATTGGCACCCTTGCAATTCTGTCAGATAATACTCAGTTTCTTCCAGAAAATGATTGCAATCACAAATTCTTTGGTATTATCTTCATTTAATTTGTCTTCAATGGAAAACCACAAAAAGAATTGTCAAAAAGCCAAATTGGATATAATTCCACACCAAACATAAAAAAGGGGGTGGACAAAAGTATTGGCACTGTTTGAAAAATCATGTGACGCTTCTCTAGTTTGTGTAATTAACAGCACCTGTTACTTACCTGAGGCACCTAACAGGTGGTGGCAATAACTAAATCACACTTGCAGCCAGTTGAAATGGATTAAAGTTGACTCCACCTCTGTCCTGTGTCCTTGTGTGACCACATTGAGCATGGAGAAAAGAAAGAAGGCCAAAGAACTGTCTGAGGATTTGAGAAGCAAAATTGTGAGGAAGCCTGAGCAATCTCAAGGCTACAAGTCCATGTCCAAAGACTTGAATGTTCCTGTGTCTACCGTGCGCAGTGTCACCAAGAAGTGTAAAGCCCATGGCACTGTGGCTAACCTCCCTAGATGTGGAAAAGAAAAATTGACAAGAGATTTCAACGCAAGATTGTGCGGATGGCAGATAAAGAACCTCGACTAACATCCAAACAAGTCCAAGCTGCCCTGCAGTCCGAGGGTACAACAATGTCACCCCGTACTATCCAGCGTCAGCGTCTGAATGAGAAGGGACTGTATGGTAGGAGACCCAGGAAGACCCCACTTCTTACCCAGAGACATAAGCCAGGCTGGAGTTTGCCAAAACTTACCTGAGAAAGCCAAAACCGTTCTGGAAGAATGTTCTCTGGTCAGAGGAGACAAAAGTAGGAAAAGGCCTCAACATAGAGATTACAGGAAAAAAAGAGGCCTTCAAAGAAAAGAAGACGCCCCCTACAGTCAGACATGGCAGAGGTTCCCTGATGGTTTGGGGTTGCTTTGCTGCCTCTGGCACTGGACTGCTTGACCGTGTGCATGGCATTATGAAGTCTGAAGACGACCAACACATTGTGCAGCATCATGTAGGGCCCAGTGTGAGAAAGCTGGGTCTCCCTCAGAGGTCAGGGCTCTTCCAGCAGGACAAGGACCCAAAACACACTTCAGGTCAGCACTAGAAAATGGTGGTGAGAGAAAGCCCTGGAGACTTGTAAAGTGGCAGCAATGAGTCCAGCCCTGAATCCCATAGAACACCTGTGGGGGAGGGGGAGAGATCTCTTGGTGGCAGTTTGGAGAAGGCCCCCTTCACATCTCAGGGGGGACCGCGAGCAGTTTGCCAAAGAAGGGTCTAAGATTCCAGCAGAGCCTTGTAAGAAACTCATTGCTGGTTAGCGGAAGCGGTTGTGCGCAGTTATTGTGTCTAAAGGTTGTGCTACCAAGTATTAGGCTGAGGGCGCCAATACTTCTGTCCGGACCATACAGTCAGTGTGATCTCCTCTCTCCTGTATATAGGCTGTCTCCAGTATATAGTATATATGTATATAGTCAGTGTGATCTCCTCTCTCCTGTATATAGGCTGTCTCCAGTATATAGTATATATGCATACCTCCCAACCGTCCCGATTTCCGCGGGACAGTCACGATTTGGGTGACATGTCCCGCGGTCCCGGTTGGAGGGAGGTATGTCCCGATTTCAACTCAGATCTGCGTCCAGAGGACGCAGATCTGAGTTGAACACATAGGCGGCTGAAGCAAGGAACTGACACAGGTCAGCTCCTCGCTTCCCGCTGCCCGCCTCTCTCTCTGACACATGCGGCTGAAGCTACTCGCGTGCTCGCTTCGCGTCTCTCTCGCTGACACATGAGACTGAAGCAAGGATCTGACCTGTGTCAGCTCCTCGCTTCGCCGCTGCTGCCGGCTCCTGGCTTGTAGACGCGATGTACAAGCCAGGAGCCGGCGGCAGCGGCGAAGCGAGGAGCTGACACAGGTCAGCTCCTCGCTTCAGCCGCATGTGTCAGCGAGAGAGACGCGAAGCGAGCACGTGAGCAGCTTCAGCCGCATGTGTCAAGGAGAGAGGCGGGCAAAGAGCGGCGAGGGAGCGGAGGAGAAGGTAAGTTTAATGTGGAGGTGGAACGTGAATCTGGGGGCAGATGAAGGAGAGGACGGCATGACACTGGGGGCAGAGATGGAGAGGACGGCATGACACTGGGGGCAGAGATGTGGGGACATGAATCTGGGGGCAGAGATGGAGAGGACATGAATCTGGGGGAAGAGATGGAGGGACATGAATCTGGGGGAAGAGATGGGGGGACATGAATCTGGGGGCAGAGATGTGTGACATGAATCTGGGGGCAGAGATGTGGGGACATGAATCTGGGGGCAGAGATGTGGGGACATGAATCTGGGGGCAGATATGGAGGGACATGAATCTGGGGGCAGAGATGGAGTGGACATGAATCTGGGGGCAGAGATGTGGGGACATGAATCTGGGGGCAGATATGGAGGGACATGAATCTGGGGGCAGAGATGGAGTGGACATGAAACTGGGGGCAGAGATGTGGGGACATGAATCTGGGGGCAGAGATGGAGGGACATGAATCTGGGGGCAGAGATGGAGTGGACATGAATCTGGGGGCAGAGATGTGGGGACATGAATCTGGGGGCAGAGATGGGGGACATGAATCTGGGGGCAGAAATGTGGGGACATGAATCTGGGGGCAGAGATGGAGGGACATGAATCTGGGGGCAGAGATGGGGGACATGAATCTGGGGGCAGAGATGGGGGACATGAATCTGGGGGCAGAAATGTGGGGACATGAATCTGGGGGCAGAGATGTGGGGACATGAATCTGGGGGCAGAGATGGGGGACATGAATCTGGGGGCAGAGATGTGGGGACATGAATCTGGGGGCAGAGATGGAGGGACATGAATTTGGGGGCAGAGATGGAGGGACATGAATCTGGGGGCAGAGATGCGGGGACATGAATCTGGGGGCAGATATGGAGGGACATGAATCTGGGGGCAGAGATGGAGTGGACATGAAACTGGGGGCAGAGATGTGGGGACATGAATCTGGGGGCAGAGATGGAGGGACATGAATCTGGGGGCAGAGATGGAGTGGACATGAATCTGGGGGCAGAGATGGGGGACATGAATCTGGGGGCAGAGATGGAAGGGGGGACATGAATCTGGGGGCAGAGATGGGGGACATGAATCTGGGGGCAGAGATGTGGGGACATGAATCTGGGGGAAGAGATGGAGGGACATGAATCTGGGGGCAGAGATGGAAGAGGGACATGAAACTGGGGGCAGATGAAGGGTGTATATGAAACTGGGGGAGAGATAGAGGGGGGACATATAATTTAGGGGTGACTGTAGGAGGATTATACTGTGTGCGGGCACATGAAAAATTAACGAGTGGGCGGAGTCAACACAAAAGTGGGTGGGGCTAAATTTGCCGCGGCGCACATTTTGTCCCTCTTTCAGTTCTTCAAAAGTTGGGAGGTATGTATATGTATACAGTCAGTGTGATCTCCTCTCTCCTGTATATAGGCTGTCTCCAGTATATATGTATACAGTCAGTGTGATCTCCTCGCTCCTGTATATAGGCTGTCTCCAGTATATACATGTATACAGTCAGTGTGATCTCCTCGCTCCTGTATATAGGCTGTCTCCAGTATATACATGTATACAGTCAGTTGGTCTCCTCTCTCCTGTATATAGGCTGTCTCCAGTATATACATGTATACAGTCAGTGTGGTCTCCTCTCTCCTGTATATAGGCTGTCTCCTGTATATACATGTATACAGTCAGTGTGATCTACTCTCTCCAGTATATACATGTATACAGTCAGTGTGATCTCCTCTCTCCTGTATATACATGTATACAGTCAGTGTGATCTCCTCTCTCCTGTATATAGGCTGTCTCCAGTATATACATGTATACAGTCAGTGTGTTCTCCTCTCTCCTGTATATACATGTATACAGTCAGTGTGTTCTCCTCTCTCCTGTATATACATGTATACAGTCAGTGTGATCTCCTCTCTCCAGTATATATATATGTATACAGTCAGTGTGATCTCCTCTCTCCTGTATATAGGCTGTCTCCAGTATATACATGTATACAGTCAGTGTGTTCTCCTCTCTCCTGTATATACATGTATACAGTCAGTGTGTTCTCCTCTCTCCTGTATATACATGTATACAGTCAGTGTGATCTCCTCTCTCCAGTATATATATATGTATACAGTCAGTGTGATCTCCTCTCCCCTGTATACTGCTCTGACTCTCCTCCTGTATCACCAGCCCTCAGTCAGGTCTTTGAAGAGGCGTGGCTACTTGCTGAGTGTTAGGGCGTGGCTATGCAGATTTCCAGCCCTTAGCTGCTGCGGCAGTGAGCTGTGGGCGTGTCCTGAGGGCGGAGTCTTCGTTCATTGAGTTTAGTTGGTCGGCTCGGAGGCAGATTGGAGTCAGGAGGGGGACGAGCAGCATGGGAGCGGGCAGGGAGGGATGCTGAGGACGGGATGAGCCCAGAACAAGTCACTCTGAAGCCCCCAGGACATCGCTCAGGCTCCGGTAACTCCCTGGGATTCAGTAAAGCACAAGGGGAGACAAGTCCTTAAAATCGCGAAGGATCGAGGAATTCCCTAAGATGCAGGACTGGCTCGTGGAGGGGATGATGGGAGTGCGGGGTCGGTCAGGAGCCAGAAGTGGGTGAGAGACTCCCTATTGAAGTCATTGCACTCCAGCACCTACAGAGTTAACTACATTGCACACCTGCATGGTGGTCTGTGGATTATTACAGCGCCCCCTATAAAGAGAAGCGTGCACTCAGGTAAGTCCTGGCAGTGCCACTATGGCATAGCAGAGCCGGCCGGGGGTGCAGGTTAATGTTTCCTAATTCACTGGTCTCCTGCTTGTGTTTCTGGGGGAATTTTGCAGGCGCTTGTTCCCATGTACAGTGTGAAGGAGGCATGGGAAGGGTTAACCTGTTTGGTTTTTTTTTTTTTAACAAGCCCCTATAAAGTGTGCAGGGGCTTCAGCCGGGGGCTCTGGACCCTCTGACTGGGGCTTGTGGTGAAGTCGTGTAGCAATTTGCATATTTTGGCCTTGTCCCTGGTGGGCAGGGGGGCAACAAATGAAATTAGGAAATGTCGGATGTGAGGATAATTTCGGTAAATGAAGAGACCCCCAGCGGGTGTGATGTATGATCTCTCATCAGGATATTAATCTGGTTATCAGTCACTGTCCCGAGCTGAACCTCCCCGGAGTCTGGTGGTTGCATTCCATCATTGTATATAGCGCCCCCTGCGAGGCAGTGTATAGATGGTGTATATAGTCGTCTACGGCAGGTGTGACCAATGTGGGAGCGGAGATATAGTCAGGCGGTTATTAAAGATGGGAGTGTTCACACGGTGCAGTTTTTGTGAAAATCGGACAAGTTTTTACCGTTAGTTGCTGCGGTTTGTGGCTCTTCGTGTCAAACTCGTTTGTGGTTTTTGGTCATCTGAATATGCGCCAACAGCTGGGTGCAAGTAATCTGGTTGCATGACCAAAGATTACCGTATCGCCCTGCGACTCAAAAAAAAATTGAACCCCCCCCCCTCCCCCGACTCGTTCACTTACATAGTTAGTAGGTGACATCGTGGTCGTTGGTCATGCAGCCAAAGTCACCCCGTATCTGTAGCGTTGGACCCTAATCCGAACCTCGATCCCCATCTCCTGGTCTATGGGGTCCAGATCCTCCAACCATAACACAGACCCTGAAATTCGACCATCAAACTCTGCCGAGCTCCAACTTGCTCTGCCGCTGTCAGACAGCCCCTATATCTCAGCTTCTGGACCTGTGTGCAGTCTATGGGGGTTGTAGACAGTCAAATCTGAATTTTTAGGTACAAAATGATCCCAAGTCATTCCCGCTCTTTCTGTACGTGATATGGGAGTCTTGTTGTGTTTGCACTGTATATCGGCACTATAGTATGTGTATATATGTGCGGTATGTATGACCCAGACGTGATATTCTATCCTGACAAGTATCTTATGACATGGCCGGATCGCTTTCCTATTCCCAGTCTGAGTTACTATGTGGTTGTGTTGGCGGTTTACCCCAGTCTATGGTAGATGATCTGCCCCCCCGCTGGTCCCATCAGATGACATCCGTCATAGTCAGCGCCCAGGTAGTGACATTTGTCACCAAGTTACTTCATTGGCCGTCGTAACTTCATCCTTCTTCTACATAATGTAATATGGGGAGGGGGCGGGGGTTATCATGTGAATAGGGAAATTGCCCTTGAGTGATCTTGGTGGGACTGATAAATCTTGCCGGATTTTCGTTCTTCACGTTGAGTCTCTTGGGAAACGCACCTTCACGCCCGACGAGAAAAATAGGGTTTATAGAATCTCGGATGCCTTTGTGTTGGGGGTTGCGGAGCGTAGCGGAGTGATGGGACTGTCAGTAAACACTCAGCCTTGTTTGTGTGTTGTGGTGGAAATGAGACTATTGATGTACAGCCAGACAATCCATTTTAACCCTTGTGCATGACTGACCTCATGGACCTTCCGGATAATCGAGGCCGGCGCTTAGTATGGAGGCTTTGTCTACAGATCCTGGAGAAATATGGAATGATGGTCACCATGATGTGATCTAGAGGTCTCGTAAGACTGGTCTTCAAGGTAGATCTACCTGAAGGTCAAGTAGATGAGACCATGAATGGTGGATCTTCAGACCCATTTAGGAACTCTCCTACATCCTAAACTTTGTTGTTCCAATGGCAACCATAAAACAGGTCAAGATGGGTTATAGACCCTTGGGGAAAGTGATTGTATCTAAATGAGGTTGTCTTCTGCTGGGCCATTGTTGGGTTAGAATCTGAACCCACCAGAGGATCTTCCTACAAATGGACTTGTCTTGTGTAGAGCCGGGTCAGTCATGGGGTTGTCTTCTGCTGCACCATTATCGTCCATACTTTGGCCCATTTAAGGGTCCTCTGATGGACCAGAACAACTACCAGTTGGGGTTGTCTATTACTGGACTGTTCTGGTCTCCATGCCTAGGCCAGAAGATCCCCCAGCTCATCTCTAAGAACTTGTATTCCTCATGAAATAACAATTCTGGAGCATCTTTTCTCGGACTTGTCATCCCTCTGTTACTCTTCTTGGAAAAGCGATAAATTGACAACTGGGTGTTACCATTCCCCTCACCAAAAGGGTGTGTTCTTGCACAGTCTAGTACTCAACACTGATTGGATGGTGTCAAAGTGTGGAGGGACACACCCACAGCTGGGTAACACCCATTTCCAAGAGGAGTAACAAAGGGACATACTTCACTATGCAGCATGAATTAATATTTCGTAGGGATTTTTGGTGTTTATTCTAATAATTTAGTTGTAATATAAAAGATTAATCTTGAGTGGAGGGGCAGCAGATCCTATGGTGAGGTTGTAGACCGAGGTGACCTCAACTCCTTGCACTTGGTCGGCCATAACCGGAACTTTTTGATGATAAACGGTCTAAGAAAACTTGTAACTAAAAAAAGAGTCAAACCGTTTAAAGAAGAGGGGGGAAAAACCCCTTTGGCGCTTAGTGTAAGTTTTTGGTTGTGCCTCCTCTTCTGGAATGTACCATTGTGTCATCCCTGTGACATCCCCTGCCGCCCCCCATTACTATTCCATCTTCTCAGCTGGGTCTCAGCTTTTGTCCTGGGCATTGTCTGCAGAGCTGGAGGTCGTGCCAGGGGTTGCGTGTAGATGTTTGAATAACGCTGTGAGCAATTTGGGGTTAATAAGACACCGGGAGTAGTTAACCGGGCGCTTGTGGGTATTGCCAGGCGTGTAGTTAGTGACACAAGGGTAGCCTGCGGCCAAACCACATCGCATTTACACTTGCCAATCTACGGGGTAATGAGTTGTGCTAGTGGCGGTCTGCATTAAAAAAAGATGCTCCATCATGGCAGGCTGGGGAAGGAGCCATGAGATTCCTTTGTTCCCATTGTTGTGGGGTGGTGAATGAGCCGGGAGTTGGGGGAGGGTGTCCGAGGTGCTTATCATCTATTCAGCAACAGCTGCTGTCTGAATACCTTATCGCAGCGCGTTCCATGGGGAGGGATGGAGTCCGGGATGTGGCACTGAACTGGAAAATAGACAGCGCCAAGGCTCCTGGGCACTACCTGAGCCTGGCGCAGCCTGTCATAACTGGCACCTGCTGAAGATGGAGCTCGTGTCCCTTATGGCGTCCGATGGATTCATCTCATCTGCTGGGAAATCCTTAGGACTAGTAAATTTCATGGCAGAGTAGAGAACGCGGCGCGTTCTAAATTAGAACTTGCAGGGCGCATTTATTAGGATGTGCACAAGGACTAAAATGTTGCAAATTTTTGCAACTTTTTTGCCACTTTTCCAAAAAGGCAGAATGACAGGGGCGAAGGCTGGAAATCTATGTCTGCCATGAGCGCCCGGGCCTGGTGGAGGGTGCACCTCATTGTGAAGAGGGGTGCTCCTGTATAAAGTTCCCCCTATGTTCCACATGCAAGGCCACGTTTTGGGGGTAACAGCCGCACCTCCTGCGGTTCATCGGACATCAGGGCGCCATAGGTTTTGCCTCGATTATGAGTATACGCAGGACGTTTGGGGGTTGCCTCCGTAATTTGGGCTCTCGATACTATGCTCTCTGGACTTGGGCCGTACTCACGTGACTGTATAGTTTTTCACAGACCTAATGCTTCTGATCCACCACATTTTTTTTTTCCAAGTTATGTCGCCCTCGCATACCATGGCAGATGTCAGGGCAGTCCTCTCTATGGCAGTATGCAGCAGTTGTTCACATGGGGTGGGGGTGCGTGTACTCCGCTGGCAGGGTTACCCGGCCAGTCATGTGAATCCAAACACATCCATATTACCCATGCATGGCCGCCCTGCAATTAGTTCACATGGATATTGCATGTCTCCTTCCATAGGCCGCCTGTATATAAGCTAATGGCTCGCCAACAATCCCTGATACATATTTTATGTGCCGTTCTGACGTTGCGTGGCTGATCTGGTTACAGCACACGGATGGTGATGGATGGACACTAGTCCTGGACGTGACGTGTAGATGGTTCCCTTTAAATCCTTTAACGGGACATTAGTTCCATATTTTGTAGCCTGAGGGGACAGAGCAAGACACGGTCGTGACCCTTAAACCCTCCACTAGCCATCAATTTTGGTCCAAATAACAATTTATACCCTAGAGCTGAGTGTCTAATTCCTAGGACCCCTCTCTGTCCCATGTCTCCCACCTGTATGGTGTGATTTTTCTTCCCAAAACAGCGCCACCCTTGTCCATAGGCAATGTCTGGTACTGCAATTCAGCTGCATTCAATGCATTGGTAGGATAATCCCACTGTATAACATGGACAGTTCCTTTAAATGAGATGAGACCCATACAAGAAGCTTTTTCCTGCTACTTCACTGTCGCCTCCTGTTACCTCTTGTCCTAGAGCCGTGATTTAGCGTCGGCAGATTTGTGAACTTTGGATGGGCCGAGAGCCATTTGTAGATCCTCTGTCGCACAACTTGAGTAATGATCGTTCTATGCACAGAAGTCATAAGTCATGGCGAGCCGCTCTGCTAAAACAAACCCCGGGTGTCCATTTCCTTGCTAAGAATCCAAAATATGTCCAGCACTTCTCTTCTCGGTCACATTCCTTCCTGCAATTAACCTGAAGCACAGCTGAGGGATTCCGAACAGGTGTCCATTATACTGTCATGGCGGCCGCCCTCTGTCATGGCCACATAGCACTGGCTGCCGGAAGGTCAAAGGGTAGCCGTCACCGGACAGATACTAAAGAGGGCTCACATAGTAAATCCAGGAGGGTGGGGGGGGGGGGGGTTGCACCATCTGAGTAGGCGACAGTATGTAAGGAAGTTTGGGGGGGTTATGTAGCCTTTGAAGTCGTCTTAAGGCATCTTATTATGGCCTCCTTGTCGCGGTACAATGTCGCTATACTTCATGGCGTATAGTTCATACATGTTCTTGTGTGGATTCTGTTTCAGCAAGAATTTTAATAGGAGCAGGGTGGAAGTACATGGCTCACGTTACCTGGTCGCTGCTCCTAGGGGGGTATAATTTAGGCGACGGTTCCTTGGTGCGATACGTCTTTATATAGTGGTTTTATTGCATCATTATTAGGATCTTGTAGCGCTTGCACTTATGGCTTTTGCATCTATGAAAGTTTCTTCTAGTTCTTTTATATCTAGTATGTTCTTGTAGGTCTTGCATCCCTTTGGTTTGTATAGGTTTGCACCTTTTGGAGGATTTTATACGTTTTGCATCTATGATAGGTCCTTCATAGGTTCTCAAAGATCTTGCAAGCTCTATAAAGGACCTACTATAGCTGCAAGACATATAAAATCCTTCCAAGGATGCAAGATCTACATAGGACCTACTAGAGAGGCATCTCTAGTAATTGTCTTGCACCTAGGGTAGGTCCTAACAAATTTTCCAACTCGGGAAGGATTTTATACGTTTTACATCTATGATAGATCCTTCATAGGTTCTCAGAGATCTTGCAAGCTCTATAAAGGACCTACTATAGCTGCAAAACATATACAGTCCTTCCAGGAATGCAAGATCTATGAAGGACCTACCAGAGATCCATCTCAAGAATATTTGTCTTGCGTCCTAACAAATTTTCCATGTGTGGAAGGATTTTATACATCTATAGTAGATCCCTTATAGATTTTGCATCTTCAATAGGTTCTTCAAGGTCTTGCAACCGCAGTAGGTTCTTCTAGGACTTGTAGCTCTGGTAGGACCTTATAGATTTATGGCCATTTCAGCCAGGCCTTAGATTTGTAGGTTCCCAGGAAACTATCCGCACCGTCGGCAGGAAAGGTGCAGTCGTCATTCTTTGCTTGCACCAGCTCCTTTGTGCTCCCCAGGCATGTCTCATTTCACACATCACTGCCAGTGTCATGTCAATATTTGGGCACCATTAAACCCCCTCCATCGCCCGGGGTCTTGTAAATTATGGCTCATGCTGATTGTGAGAGTTCCTGTCTGCATTGCACAACAGGAAAAAAAAAAATCCAGGAACATTTTTTGTATCTTTTCATTTGTGCTCGTCCACCAGAGCGAGACCCTTGACTCCTTAAATGTTTCTGGGGAAATCTGGCTGACAACCAGCACGGTTACCTTTCTAGCCCGTTGGAGTTGTCACCCAGCTTTCTCGTAGTCCTGATCCATTGAGGGTAGACAAGCAAGTCTTTTCCTGTAGCAATCCATGATCAAGCAGCTAAAGTCCTGGAAAGATGGGTAACAATGGTCGCCGTGTTAGTCGCCACCCAGCTTTCCCAGAAAGAGACAGAAAACCAGAAGTGGACGATATGTAACGGTTAATATTCTGATCCCAAAAAATATCTGCAACGTTCCGGCTAGGTCACCCAATTCTGCGAGAGGAAATGACTGCCGGTTATAGCTGCAATTGGACCCCAAGTGACGCTTGTAAACACTTGACCTCGGTGGAGATCTGCCAGAGAAGCCGGCGCGTTGTGTAGTGCGATTGTTAGGGGTGAATTAGGAACCTTTCACTCATAGTAAAAGCTTAAAGCAATGAAATAACTTTGTAAAAATAAAGAATTTACAGGGCACATGTTCCCCTTGTACCACCATGACCTCCGTATCGTGGGACCCTCCGCCACTGACTTCATACGTAACCTTCGCTTATGGTTACACAGTATATAGAGAATGAATATATTGTATGGAGTTTATTTGTTAGGACTTCTAGAAGATTTACTTACACCGCTGAAGAGTCGTAAACTGCAGATGCGCCTCCCCCCTCCCTCCCACAGCACAGCGCTGCACATTGCATAGTGGCCGTACTTGGTACTTGGTACTGGAAAACCCCTTTAAGGTGGCCATATGCATCAGATGAAGTTTGACCAAGTAGTGTAGAGGCTGCAGCGATCACCTGAACGCTGCGGCCTCTTCAAACAGCTGGTTGGTGGGGTCCTGGGTGTTGGGGCCCATCCTAAGGATCATCAATGAAGTCTCCTAAATGACTTAACCCCTTTACACTTCAACATGCACCATTCTTTTGTTCTGCAAGGAATTAAGGCGTCACTTGAAATGTCTAATAGCAACTCGCTCCATATTAAAGACTGTCGTACACTTAACTGGGCTGAGCGTGCATGTGTAAGAAGTGGAAAGTGGAGATCTAGAGGAATATCTGTTTGGCTCAGGTTATGGCTACCTTTAGAGTAGCATTATCCTTCTATCCAACTTGGTGCGTGAGCAAGTATTGGGGTGTCCTTGCTTGAGATAGTTGGGGTGACCTTCATGAACCAGCCCAAGAAGGAGCCACCATGTTATATCATGGGGCCTCCACTTCTCATGGTTCTTGGTTGAGATAGTTGGGGTGACCTTCATGAACCAGCCCAAAAGGAGCCACCATGTTATATTATGGGGTCTCCACTTCTCATGGTTCTTGGTTGAGATAGTTGGGGTGACCTTCATGAACCAGCCCAAGAAGGAGCCACCATGTTATATTATGGGGCCTCCACTTCTCATGGTTCTTGGTTGAGATATCTGGGGTGACCTTCATGAACCAGCCCAAGAAGGAGCCACCATGTTATATTATGGGGCCTCCACTTCTCATGGTTCTTGGTGTTGGTCCACACGACCAGTCCTCCTTGAGCTGACCACCTTGGACCTATAGACTCTACATTTCAGTCTTGTATGTTGTCTTATCTCCGATGACGCAACGTTGAGCATTTCGTGCTGCAGAGAAATGTACAGAAGGTCAGTCCTTACTCCACGTCTACTAATCTCTTGAAGGTCTCTAGGGCTTAACTCCATTTGTCACCGGTTTCCCTGTAACTTCTCACATCTGGCCTCTGGTAATCTGTCACTGCTTGGTTTGTCGTTCTTTGTATTTCTGGCCTTGGAACGTCTAATCATTAAACTCCATTTAGTTTCTTAACTTAATAAGAGCGATTCAGTGACGTCCAGGGGCGGCCCGTACCCAGAGGCCGAGCCCGGGTGGTATTCATTCAAGAGCTCCATCACATAACTTGTGTAACAAAGCAAACCATGGCCGGCCCTCTTGTATAACGTATGAAATAATCCACTTGTAATCCGAGAGCTGCAGAAATCTCAAGAAGGCTCAGGATCATCTGAAGAATTTCCCGTTTTGGCCGATCTTGTTCTGGAACTTTGTCGTTTTAGTGGCGGTCTCGTTGAGGGGAAGTCTGAGGTCAACCAAATTTTTGGAAGCCGCTTTACGACATATCTATTGATTTGACTATATCTTCTATGAAGAATTATATGTCTCCATGGTAAGAGACTGCAAACCAACCCTGTATAGTCTGATCAGGCCGTCAAACTTCCTTCTGTATGCGAATACACATTCAATGGGGTGGCAATACAACGGGAAGAGTGCAAGGCCTGAAAGTATTTTCCCACGCAGTGTGATGTTAGTTGTCGCACGTGTTTAACGTATTTTTTAATGTGGTGGTGGTGCGACTCCCTATCTGCTATATGCGGTGCGCGGCTCCGTGTCACCGTGCCCTTGTCTAGTCATCTTTTGCTAGTTAAGGTCAATACTATTAGCAGGGAGCGCAGCACAATGTACAATATTCCCCGGCACCCTACAAAAATCAATTGTGACATGGAAAAAGAAAGAGATAAATTGCTTGACCCACGCGGTCTGCTCTCCTTCCACCGGCGGTAAAACCTCAGACGCAATTTGATAATTGATTTTCTTTTATTTTTCCCCTTCAGTATTACAAAGTCTTTGCGTGGAGAATAATAGTCTTGTTATTTTCTGTACATTAACACATCATATAATTTATTGGGCTGTGTCGCCCTCCTATACGATTTACTACGCTTATTACCATTACAGAGCGGAGGAAGCGGTGGAACGGTTGTCCATAGGAACTAATCAGATTTCAACTCTTACAAACAGCGCCACACCTGGCCATGGGTGTGTGTGGTATTGCAGGTCAATGCCCATTCATTTCCTTGTCCTGGTCTAGGAGCCAGAACAATCCACTCCGGTAGACCCAACTAGTTTTGGATTTCTTAGTCTGCAGTTCCTTTGAAGTTTCTACATGTAATACTCCTTATCTCCTGTAGTGGCCACTGCAGGCAATGTGTATAGCTCAATGAAGCTTCCCCCAGTGATCGCTGCCGATCAACAAGGATTAGCGCCTGCTTTAGATCAGATAATCCCTTTAACTTTCGTTAAAATGGAAACTATTTACTGGATCGCATGTTTATCAAGAAACAAAGATGACTCCTTCCTTCTTTCCTGTTTCAAGGATTAATTTTTCCATGCAGATAGAAAGATGAAAGCTAATGATCAATAGGACCGTGATGGCTTTCATATAGGACACCCCAGAGTGTATAAAACTAGAATATGAGAAAGCTTGGCAATACAATTTTCACGTAAAAATCAGGACATCAAGGTGATCATTTTGTTACTTAAAGGAATACGCTTCTTAAAGGGAGTCTGTCACTAGAACTAGCATATTAGTTCAGCTCTGCAGATAGATAGGTTAGGGTCACCTGAAGCCAACCTTGTTATCCCCTTGTGAATCGGTATCTCTGTCCCTGAGATATCGCTGTTTTTGTCGGTGTGTAGGTCGCCGCCATTGCTTCGAAGGGCTCATTTGCATATTGAAAAAATGGTGATATCTTTGCAACGGAGGCACCGATTTACAAGGGGAAAATTTTGTTTGATTCAGGTGACCTTAACCTATCTATCTGTCGGGTTGGGTGATATGCTTGTTCTGGTGACACACTCCCTTTAAAAGCATTTTATTACCATTGACTTTTTTTGGATCATGACCTCTAGTCTATCGTATGTCAAATTAAAGGAATTTACTGTTAACTGAGAGGCCAAATGATGATCTCCTCTGAAAAAGCTTGTTCATTTGGCTGGTACGGGCAATGGGGTGGGTCTGAGGACTCGCCGCAGACTGGCATCCGTACTCCCATGCCTACCAATTAGAAAAAAATGCTCTGCGTCTGCTGAATTAACTCCAATAAGCGGAGAAGCCCCCGGTGTCAGACCTCCGACACATCAAATAATATCCTTGATGCGCATTCCTAAACCTACTCCCAGGCACAGACCACGCAACGCCTGTAAACTGCAGAGCTGGCATCTTTCGGGGTAGATGAATATGTATTAGGTAAAATCTACATTTTAAAGTAAAATACGGCAATGCAAGAATATGAAGTGCGGTTAAAGCGTCTGACGGCTCCAACTCCTGGAAGTTAGAGAAAACTTCTATTCGGGAGAAGAAGCTGCTGCTAGTTCTCCCTTCCTCCATACTCTTCATTGAGCGGGGGCCTACTTTAGTCCTCTAGGGATGTAGGTTAGTCGTCCACTGACTGTGGGGGATTGTTCTATCCAAAATTTGTGGGTCCAACGCTCCCCTAGAGACAGATGCTGGGTGAGTGAAGGATTAGGCGTGCTGGATTTCAACATGTCCCATCATTTTGCTCTCAGAAGACCAATGGAGTCTGACATTGACTTGCTCCACTCTTCTCCCTGGAAAGGACATGCATGCTCGACCAAGCACTTAAAGGGGTTTTCCATATATTAATGACCCGTCCCTAGGCTAAGTCATCAGTATGTGACCTGTGGGGATCCGACAACCCACACCAGGACCCCCCCCCCCCCCCCCCCCCGCTGGTTGTAGAGACTGCAGTGTTAAGTTGAACAATGTGGCCCTATTCACCCAATATACGAAGCATAGTGCCATCCATATCGTAGAGGCTATACTTAGTATTGCAGCTGAGACGTATTTGCTTGAATGGGGCTGAGCTGCTGCTGTACAATGTCACCAGCACTGGGTGTCACAACCCCCCATGGATCCTACATTGATCATCTATCCTCCGGTCCGATCATCAATATACAATTCTGGAAAAGCCGTTTTGAAGGGATTGTCCAAAATTCGTAAATAAATATAATTTTTATTTTCCCCAGAAACAGCGCCACCTCTGTCCATGGTTGTGTCTGGTATTGCATTGAAATAAATGGAATCTCACACGCGCCCTATGGAGTGATGCGGTGCCCAATTTGGGAGAACTGCTCATAGTTGATCGACTATAGATGCAAATGTATTTTATTGGTCATACTGACCATAACACTTGCCGACTACTTTCATCTCCTGTCTCCAGCTCTGACAACTTCCAGAAAGGGTAACACCGGTTTGCAGGTATCTTGTTGTCAGCTCGTCCTATAATCCTAAATTTTTCAGTATCTTACTCCTTTAAGATGTCTTGTAGGAAGTCTCGGCGCTGGCCCGCCTGACTCTTGTTCTACCTTCTTTCGGCTTTGTTCCCCTCTCACACCTTCGGAGGGGAGGCAGCGCTGCTACCATCTGGTTGAAAGAACAAGGGAGGGGGATGCAGGGACATGGGGGAGGGCCGGGAGCCAAAGAATATGTGGCCAAGTAGAAATCTGGCTGGTGGGGGAGGAAGTAGAAGGCGAGCGGTGGGTTTGGGTTGTGCGTAGATGAGACGCTGAGCACCTTGCTTGTAGTGGGTGACATTTTTGGGCTGATTTGGAAATAGATTATGGGAACCTAGAGCGATACGTTGCGGCCGTGGTGGAAATTTTAGGAATATTCCTATGCGGGAGTCTTTGTAGGGTCTGTACTGTTTACCCTGGACACATGTGGGTTGCCCCAGGTGTTCCTGTTTAACTCTTGCCGCTCATACTGGAACGTTAGGTGGGTGATGGGAAGATCAAATCTGTGCAAAAATTTGGAGTATTCTGCAGGGAAATTCTTATAATCCGGTATCTAATGGTGTTTTGCATTTTGTTAGGATAATGGATCCATTCCAGATTACCCAATAGGCTTTCCGTGGTTTCTGGGCCGCAATGTCGGGTCTGCAACGTGGTAGGTGGCGGTCATTATAAGGCTGGTGTTGAGTCCTTTGGGCATGTCTAGTGATCAGGGAGCGACAGCTACTTCTACACCCTTATGACTATACCCGTGTACTCTGGCATGGTGTCAGACATCGGCACATAGGAAATGACTCACAGCCCCCCGCCATCTGTACCCATCCTGTGACATCCTCTTTCATTGCATTGTAAACTTTACTGTGGCCATTGTGCACACAGGACACGTCAGCAATAGCTTATCTGCAAATCGCCCCATAAAAATAGACCCACACTCATCTGCAGGTGGGGATTCTTATGGGGCCATGATATAGTATGGGCCGACTATACAGAACATGGGCCCTCTGGCGTGTTGTGGTTAAAGGGGTTTGTCAGGTCTCTTCAATGGATGTCCTCACCTTACGATCTGCGGGGTTTGTAGTTGATCGGTCACACGACTTGTTCATGGCTCTGTCCCATTCAAGTGAATAGGCTGAGCTGTGATGCCAGCTATGCTATGGATGGCGCTGTGCTTGGTTTTCTTCGAAGAGGCCGCAGTGCTCATCCAATCGTCTTATCGGTGGGAATCCCGAGTATCCGACCACTGGCGATCTTCGAGATGAACTGTTCTAAGGAGACGTCCTGAATTGATAGGCCTGGAAACCGATGTGACGCTAAACTTGCATCCCTGTTATTCTTCAGATCGCTGGCGCTCGCAGAAGTCGGACAGAACTTTGGTAAAAATGATTCCTTTTTGTGCTAGTAACAGCGCCACTCTACCCATAGGTCATATCTGGTATTGCAGCTGAGATGTAATATCAGTCCTGGCTGTTTCTAGGTTAACTATAGGACTGTGCTTTGAAGCTGCTTTTCCGAACGGCGCGGTATCTGGGCCGCATTCAGCAGCGGTCAGAAATCTCCGGTGATGGATGAATGTTTACCTTCGCCTCTTTCGAAAACAATCTAGAACAACCAGCGGCTGAAATGTCATTGACCGCTCCAAAATTAACCGATTAATGATGAGCAGAGTGGGGGATCAACTTGCACAAAAGGTTTTGTTCGCGCACAAAAGCGGCTGAAATAATAGACATTTAGGTTCGTGAGTGGAGAGAAAAATGTAAAATGCCTTCTGTGGTCTGGTGAGGACAGGGCGAGGGGGGGGGGGGCTGAGGACCCCTTTAAATATTCGCTGCGGAGCAGAAACGCACAGCGGAGCTGCAGTAAAATAGACCAATTTTGCCGATAAAAGGCTTTTTTTTACTGCTTGTAGCGGCCGTGTCGTACAGATCCCGGGAACCCAGCAGAGCTTTGTTCAGGCGAACGGCCTCAGATAGATTTTCTAGGTTTACAGCGGAGACCGGAGGATAGAATAAAAAATTAACCTCCTGACTGCGCCATATCTCTGCGCCTCAGTGCTCGGCAATGCCCCTCCGGGGGCAACAGCTAAATAGGATGTAATGTAATGCACTTAGTCACTTCTTCATCTCCGCACAGCAAGCCAGGCCTGCAATGTTAGTAAGAGGGTAGAGTGGAAATTTTTGCAAATTTAATTTTTTTGGCTTTCTAAATTTTTAGGCTCGTTTACATAGAGATCAATGACGGCTGAAATAATAAACTGAAATGTATGATGGATCGTACAAATGCAAACGGCCTCCTCCCTTTTTCACGTCCATTTTATTCATTGGTCAAGTGAATGATATAAAAAAAAAAAAAAAAAAAAAAAAAAAATCGGATCTGAATGGAATCTTAGTATCCTATTAATATTATAAATGTGAAAGTTTGTGGGTTTGTGAGTTTGTGTGTGTTTGGATGTTCGGATGTTTGTTCCTCAATCACGCAAAACCCGCTTGACCGATTTGGCTGAAATTTTCCACAAACATAGTTAATACACCCAATTGCGCAATAGGCTACTTTTCGTCACAATAGCGCACATACGTTTGTGCCAGGACCCCCACAAAACCCAAACTCACACCACTATCTCTGCAATCTCACACACTTTGGACCATAGCAAACCACAAAATTCATATTGCCCTCTGCAGCCTCGCCCCTCACCCCACACAATCACATATACATATACTTTACCATTTTGCCCCTCTCCTTACCGATACTCCAGGAGGTTCTCTTTAACACTCCGGAGCAGCCATGTTTGCCGACCCCCACCGCTCTGACAATCCGCGACACCGCCCACCCATGTCAATACCCCTAGGAGGTCTAATAAATGCAAAAAAAAAAAGTTAAAAAAAAAAGTAAAAAAAAAAATAAAAACAAATAAAAAGGATTAAAAATTCAAATCACCCCCCTTTCCCTAGAACACATATAAAAGTAGTTAAAAACTGTGAAACACATACATGTTAGGTATCCCCGCGTCCGAAATCGCCCGCTCTACAAAGCTATACAAATATTTTTCCTTTTCGGTAAACGCCGTAGCGGGAAAAATGGTCAAAAGTGCCAAACCGCCGCTTTTTCACTGTTTTGATTCTGATAAAAATTTGAATAAAAAGTGATCAAAGCAATAACATTTCCCGAAAATGGTAGAACTACAAAGTACACCCGATCCCGCAAAAAAAGACGCCTTATGCATCCCCGTACACTGACGTATAAAAAAGTTACGGCTGTCGGAATATGGCGACTTTTCAAAAAATAATTTTTTAACATAGTTTTGGATTTTTTAAAGGGGTCAAAATGTAACTAAAACCATATAAATTTGGTATCCCCGGAATCGTAACGAAGCACAGAATACAGGGGACATGTCATTTTGGTTGCACAGTGAACGCCGTAAAACCAAAGCCCATAAGAAAGTTGCAGAACTGCATTTTTTCTTCAAATCCACCCCATTCTGATTTTTTTTCCCTGCTTCCCAGTACATTATATAGAATAAATAATGGTGGCATCATGAAGAAAAATTTGTCCCAGAAAAATTAAGACCTCATATGACTCTGGGAGCGGAGAAATAAAAAAGTTATGGGGTTTAGAAGGAGGGGAGTCAAAAACGAAAAACCAAAAGCAAAAAATGCCATCGGCGGGAAAGGGTTAACTTCAAATCCCTCTGTCCCAAAGTCACTATGTAAAGTTTCTCACAACACCGAATATATAGCAGCTCAAATACAAATTACATCCAACACAAAAGTCTCACGGATTCTCTTAATTACAGAAAAAACAAGATACAAAGTTACATTTCATATCCCATACCTTATACACAGTACGAAAACCTTACCCGCGCCTGTATATACCCACTGCTACAATCACCGCAGACCAAGTCGCGGGTACCAGCTAGTATATGATAAGGATGGTTGCCCAAGGTGCCTGCACGATTCAAGGGTCAAGAGGTTCATTGTGAATTTTGGGTATCCTGTCTTGCTGGATGAGGTAGACCGGGGACAAATAGTATCCAGGGCCGTGTCCTCGGGTGCCGTGGTTTATCGCCTCCAGTATTTGGGTTATAAAGCTCCTAAGACAACATGGTGGCTGACTGCTGAACACTGTTGCCCTGCAGCCCTAGGTTTGAAGCCAACAAGGACAACCTTTGCAAGGCATTTGTATGTTCTGCTTGTGTTGGTATGGGTTTCCTCCACTTGCTATATGTACGTTGTTGGGGGGAAAATCTTGTAGGATGAGGTTCACGTTTGCACCAAAGGCTTTGTCGCAGAATCCATGCTGTTTGATGGGGTGAACACAGAAGCCTGTAACGCTGTTCTTCCCATAGGGTTAGTCTTCTTTATCTCTGGTGTCCATCACGTGATGGCTCTGGCTCTCCATTGGTTTTGTTTTTCTTCTTCTATGGCAGAACAGCAAAGAAAAAATTGCAATGCACTTGTATTGCTTCTTGTCATCAGGGCGGACGTTCAGGTGGCCATACACATTACAGGGGAGTTGGCTGAAGCTGTCAATTTTGGAAGTTGTTGGAGCAAAGAAGGATCAGGCATGTTGGCGATCAACATGTCCAGGTAAGCTGCTGTCTGAGTCCATCAGTGGTTTGTACCCTAAAGTCATTGAAACTACAAGTTTCATCCTGTGCATGGTAAAACGAAAACCTTTAACCCCTTATTGTTTGGCAGTGGCCACACAGAATCGATTGTGACTGCCATGTGGCTTTAGGCAAACTGTGCCGACCTGGTGTTTGCCGAATCACACCCGCATCTTGCTTCTTTTTGGACGCCCAATGACCATAGTCCTTGTTTGCCCCCTTTCATCATGTAGTGACACACTAGAACACTCAACCAACTTGGGGCGAGTTGACCCTTGTTATGGCCAGTGCAACACATCAAAAAATTGAATTAACCCTTGCATTGCACTGCCACGTCTGGGCTTTAGACTGAATTTGGCAAACATAACCCCTCCAAAAAATGCAGTGTGCGGCGTTGTTAACTGTATCTCCTGCAGATGTAATGTGAGCGCGAACCTCCGGGGGCCCGAGGGCTTATTTGCATAATTACAGAGTTTACCCACATAGACAAATGCACTTCCATTTAACATGATAAATTGTAAATTGGGTTCGTTTCTCCCTGACCTGATGGGACTTCTCTAGTCACGACTGTCAAGGCGTATTTAAGGGAGGGGGTCGCTTAAATATGTAGTTCATTTGTACAGAGCCATGTAGCGAGTGCTCGGTTACTCTCATCATGTATTCATGGCACGGCCTGAAACAAAGAACGCTTAGCCCCCTGTTTATGTTGCGCACATAAATGGAGACCCAGGAAAATTGGCCGATCAGACCTCCGGCTCCTGACTTTTAAAGAGCCCCCTCCAGCCCCCAAGGCGTCTTGGCTGAGAACGCAGTTCAGTCTTGGATTAATTTCTGTTAAATTCTGTGTCTTTCGTTTCTTGCAATATTTGACCATTTTAAGTAAAATCCATAATTCATTGATCTTGTTTCAATTATGTGGCGGGCCGAGGAGTCCCCGTGATCCGGACTGTAATGAATTCATTCTTGTAAGATGAAGAAATTGACAAAATATTCACACACGGAGCGAGGGCATTGTCTCTGTGCACTTGTTGTGGTCGCTTTGATGCCCGTTGCCATTGCCTGTTTTTGGTTTATGGCTTGTAATTGATGGAAATCTAAAATTGTCATCACATCATAAGGGACAATTATGGGAAGCTGAATGTGGGTGCAGGGAGGTCCTCGTAGCTGGGGAAGCGTACGTTACCAGCCCCTTGGTCTTAGATAACCTTCTACAATGCCTGCAATGGATCGGGATAAAAAACGCACATCTCACACCAGGGTCAGGCTTGCCCACAAAAGGATTTTCCAGTCCGCCGAGGTTCGGACACCCTAATACAATAAGACCATGAGCCTTAGGACCCATAGGTCCCACCAAAGACCACCCCATTGGAAGAAGACGTGTTCTGCGCCTTGGGATAGCTTCTTCTGGGACTGAAGTCCATTGTTGACTCCCCCTTTCCTTCCCCATGTCCATATCATGGACCATAGATCTCCAGACCAAAAAAAGTGGAGAGCCCATAACTGAACTGGCACCTGACCCAATGTCCGATCTCATCTTCTCAGTCAGAAGGTTTGATACCAACCTCCGAACTTCCAAACCCATTAGCTTGTTGTTCAACCTACTTGTAGGGACCTTCACTCAATGGTGTAACTAACAGGGGGTGCCAGTAAATAAGGTGGGGGTGCAACACTATAAAAGGTAAGGATAGTGGTGTCTATTGAACTTAGGAAGTGTTGCATCAGTGTTTATTTTGTATATGATGACATCACTGTGTGCAATATCCCAGTACTGTGACATCATCCTGTGTATAATCCCTGTACTATGACGTCACTGCTGTGACATCACCCGGTGTATAATCCCTGTACTATGACATCACTGCTGTGACATCACCGATTAGTGTGTCTCGTGCCATCACTGGGCACATTTTACTGCTATGACATCACTATATGCATTCTGTTACTATGACATCACTGGACACATTCTCACTACTATGACATCACTGCCCATTTTACTCCATAATGGTGACATCACTGTGTATGGTAGTGATGCCCGACTTGAGGTTTTGCCCACTGTTACATGTCGCGCCCTTGTCTGCCCAGTATATACTGCTGACGCATACAATGACTTCATTCAGTGACTTCTTGTATAATGACTGAGGATGCAAAAGTAAAATTCCCAAGTCCTATCTAATTGTGAATTTTTTTTTCAAAAATAGTGAATAATATTGATCAAAGGGTTAATGGGACCTGCTGTCTTTGGGTGCATGTCAGCGCTGTAAATTGGGTGGAATGTCGGCCCGGCGGCGGCCTGCTGCTGTGATTCCATCTTACACCCACTCTGCCAGTACACTGGAGATAGCAGGCCCAAAATAAACAGTGATAATACAGTTCAGCTGGGCCGTGACTTGCCGAGACGACCAAAACGTCATCAGACTATTGTGCTCCGGCCGTAGTCTGTGACTCCAGGTAAACTTGTCAGATATCCCTTGTGCTGAAGGCAGGGGTGTAGCCATAGAGCAGAGGTAGTCGTCACACCGGTACCTGGTGCCTCAGGGGGGGCAAAAAACACACATGGGAGGCCCAGGTCCAAATATCACGTTGGTTCCTGGAGGCGCCTAGTTAACCCTCTAGCACAAGGAGACATTTTTATGGTAGCCGGCCAAGAGCTCACTGCTCATTAGAGCTGGAACATCTGGCTTAGCAGCGCCCCCCACCCGGGGACCACCTGTAAGTAGAACTAGTCGTAGACGTGAGCCAGCTGTTGTCTAACACTTGACTGACAGGTATTTGCCCTGATCCTGTGAGCCTATAGAGGTAGATCAGTGGGACTACTCCGGTGAGTGGCGGCGCTTATCTTAGCGGATATGTGAAAATCCAACATGGGGACATCGGAGCAAGTCATGGCTGGCCTGATATGTATAACTGACGCATCCTCGGACATAGAGGGGTTCTACAGGAACTTTGGTCACCTTCAGTTCTTTAAATTTGCCAAAATGGATGTACCCTGTCTGCAATATGACCAGACTCTAAAAAGATAGCCATGCCTCTAGCGCCACCTGTTGGAAGGTAGCTATCCTTTAAGTCGGTGTGTAACCCTTTAATGGGCATTGCAACGTGACTAGAATGTAAATCCGTGCTGGGCGTTCACGGGAGAGAGCTGCTGGGGTCTTGTAGTGGCCGAGCCCCATTTTCATTGGGTTTGGACTGGGTCTCCGATGGCGGCCACTCATTTGGTGTAAGGGGACTGATGGGCCATAACTTAATATAGGTAACATGGCATCATACTGATACTCTATAGGACCTTGAGTGAATTGGTGCAATGATCAGTACGAGGAGGACAACGGGCCCTTCTTACTCCTCCATTGAGCCCCCTCACGATACGTATTGCCTTGAATGTTGTTACCCTTCCAGAACATGACCCTCCTTATGTAAGTGCCATAAAGTGTCAGGGTCGGGGTATTTACCCATGAAGAGTTAAGAGTTTTCCTAAAAAAGTGTGAAAAGTCTAAGGTTATATAAGCAGTCACAGGCTGGGCCTAAGAGTCTAAGAATTGCTTCACCATCTTGCACGTCTTGAAAGTTTACACCCTCGGCCCCGGGGATCAGAGCTCTGTAATAGCAGATTTGTGCGATATACAATCTTTCCCGGTGAGTGAAATCTGCGGGGATTTTAGCCAGGAGGACAATATTTTGCAGTAGATAAGTCACAACGGCTGACGTTTTAATTCAGCTGGAAAATCCTTAGGTCTGGATCTTGACTTACCTGAAATATCAATCAAGTCCTATTAACATTGTATATAATGACCTGGTAATGGCAGAGGTTGTCTGTAATACAAGGCATGGGGGCTGTATATATGGAGCGCTGCAGGTATTGCACAATTGGTGCCTACTGAGCAGGTGCCTAGTATCTAGAGAACAGTGTCGGCCATAGTGCCCTCAATGACTAGGCCAGCCATGGTGCCTCTAAATGGTTTTTCAACACCCTTAAAGGGGAGTTTTACCACCTCCACCAACTTCAACGCTTTGTATCCTTGAGTAGGTTCCCTTACGCCGATTCAGGTATGGTTAGATTTTTTTTTTTCTCTAGCCCCCACTGTTCCTGAGCCATCGGTGTCTATTTGGCACTAAAATTAAGCTCTGTCAGGTGGGTGGTCCCAGAATGGAGCATGTAGTCTGGGACCGCCCACCTCACCACAGACAGCCTAATTGTGCTGAAACTAACAGAATTGATTACTCAGGTATGGTGGGGGCTACAGGGAAAATTCCAGCTACATTGGTGTCAGTGCAGCAGCAAGTTTTATAGGATACAGAGAGTTGGTGGATGTGGCGAAAGATCATCTTTAAAGAAGTTTTCCAGAATAGGTCATCAGTATGTGATGTGTCGGGGTCTGCTTAACGTCCCCTTAATGGTATCAACCACAGTGACCCCACAACAATGGGAACCTTGGAGCCTTTCTAACAATGTTAGCTGCAATGCCGCCATGTTCTTCTCCATTCTCCTATGTTTAGCTCTTCTTCTATAGATGTGTGTGGTGTCATTCATAGTTCTCCCATAAGTGTCACCCCAGTACCCCAATACCCGTGTTAGACATGGACTTTGTTTACAAGTCCGTCTTCCTGACCTGAAGAAGGGCAAATGCTTGTAAATTACAATCTTTAACTTTTTTTTTTCTTAGTAAATTTCCTTTCTTGTGCTTGTAATGCATTAGGTGACGCCTGCTCATGCATATAGAGTTGCGTTATTTTGCCCTCCTCCCCGCCCTGAATCCCAACCCATTAAGACTATTTACACGGCATTAACTGTAGGGATTATTTTGCGGTGTGTTACTTACAGAAGTGCTTTGTACCCGGTGGTGGGGCCGCACTCCCTGCACTTTGGGTCCTGCCTTCTCTCATCTGGATCAAGGCTAATGCAGACATAAGGCATGATGGGGCATAATTGTGTATTCATTCACTCTCCGGGGAGTATATGGAAATTGACACGTTTCTGACTCATTACACCAATATGATGGGTCCAGTCTGCAAATGGTTCATGTTCAGAGGATGAATGGGCTGCCTCTGTCTGCACGTGCTGTGCCGACTACCAAGGTGACCTTCAGGGCCCTGGGAATAATTACTGGGGCTGACTGTTAAAGCTGGGAATGAATATCATCCCTGATCCGGCTCGCCTCAGTCACACATCAGGCGGCATGAAAAAAAAAAAAATCTGCAAAATTAATAAAAAGTGGAAAATATATCCTCTTATTAACGAACAAAAATCCCTACTGCTATATTGCTGGGAATAGGTGCATAAAACAACAAAACTTCTCCTCCCTGGTCCATCTTGTTTCACCAATGCCAGGGTTCCCACCAGTCTCTGCCCAGAAGACATGCTCGGCCCATCAGTGGCAGCCTATGATTTAAGTGACATTGTATCTAATCGTTGCGGTTGCGTTGTGGCATGCAACATAACGCAACAAGACGACTGTCAGCAAAAAATTCTAAACTGCTGAATTTTTTTTTTGCAGGAAACCTTACCACGGAATAAGTTGTGTGCAATGTATTTGTTGCCTGGCGAAACTGCCACTCAGAAATGGTCACCCGCCAGCAACTCAACTCCTTCTTGGGTTGCCTGACTGGTCTGAGGCTTGATGTTGCCCAACCAAGTTTGCCTAACTGGTGTAGTGTAAGGCAGCAAAATCTGCAGGTACTACGTGTACTGCAATGGGGTAAATCTTCCTCAAAATCTGCATCCGAGGAATACGCCAAATGTGATGTCCTAATATTGAGCCTGTAGGCTTGTGTTGCCTACAAAATTGTCCCGTCCGGGGGCAACACGGTGGCTCAGTGGTTAGCCTTGCAGCGCTGGAGTCCTCGCCTTGAATCCTTCCAGGAACAACATCTGCAAGGAGTTTGCATGTTCTCCCCGTGTTTGCATGGTTTTTCTCCCATACTCCAAAGACCTACTGATAGGAAGAAAATGTACAATCTACGTAAAAAAAAAAAATTGTCCCATCCCGGACGAGGCCCCAATTTTGGTTCTGTGATGGTATTTTGCAAAGATTCTACTTCAGATCGTCTTCACAATTACAGGTGTTTAGTGACATATTGATGACCTATCCTTGGGCTATATCTCCCCTGTTTAAACAGAATGCAGCATTCGGAGGTATGCTGTGTCCTCTTCACTGGATACCGAGCACAGCACCATTGGTTGCATAGGGGCTGTTCTTTGTATTGCAGCTCAGCTGAAGGAAAGTGATGTCGCTAGCCTATGAACAGGAGCGGCGCTCAACCAGGGACTGCTGCTGATTTGTGGGGGTCGTTGGAATGGAACCTCTGCTGATCAGATATTAAGGATAGATCATCAACATTGAATTTTCAGAAAACCTTTAGTGGCTGGGGAAGAACTTGGGTACGACTGATATGACCACCATATTGTCTGTGGTTGAATATCCTATAAATCCCATATGCTGGTCCAGTACCACTCCCTAGGTCTTCCCTGACCATCTTATTTGGCCACCATACTATCCGTGCTTGTGAATATCCTATGTATCCCATATGATGACCTGAGTACCGCTCCCTATATATTCCCTGACAGTCTTGTTTGGCCACCATACTGTCTGGGCTTGCATCCTATATGTTGGACCAGGCACCACTCCCTCTAGGTTCCTGACCATCTTGTGTTTCCCCCACACCCTCTCTGCCTATGTATATCCTGTATATCCCATATGATGACCTGAGTACCGCTCCCTATATCTCCCCTGACAGTCTTATTTGGCCACCATAGTGTCTGGGCTTGCATCCTAAATGTTGGACCAGGTACCACTCCCTCTAGGTTGCCTGACCATCTTGTGTTTCCACCACACCCTCTGTGCCTATGAATATCCTGTATATCCCATATGATGACCTGGGTTCGGCTCCCTATATCTCCCCTGACCGTCTTGTTTGCCCGCCGCACACCTCGCACACACTTTTGTCGTTGTGCGGCACATTTGGACGTCTGCTGGGATTTGTCTTCTAAGCAGACAATTGCCGGGGTCCCCGCTGGCTGAACAGATTGCTGTTTGCAGAGATAATAAAGGCTCAGGTGGCGAAGGAGAGCAAAGATTCTCCCGACTCCAGGATCTGTCCTATTATGTTCTGTAGAAGGATACGGAGGCGCGGGGCAGGTTTCATCTTCATTTACTGTTTAACATTTAACCCCTCGATGGCTGGGGCTGTCACTTGCACATATGACAAATTCATTAGTGACTGTGATTTATCTGCGGCGTCTACAGGGGAAGATAAAAGTGATGGAAATGCCTTTAGAAATGTCTTAAAGGTCATTTCTACTAAAAAATCACTTGATAATAGAAGTTGTTGGGTCGCTCTCTTCTGTCTGGCAACCTCTAAGCAGTCGAAAGGAGACTTTAAGTCTTGTTGAAATTCCACATTGACAACCAAGTAATGGCTGTCTGTACTGGCCACGTATGGGGTTGTCAGGTGTTCTAAGGTGGGAAAATGGTCAAGGACCCATTTATTATGCCATATCTATTTTTCTATTTTCCAATTTTGAATGACATACTTGTAATACTACATATGCCCAGTAGTGGCCACTGCAGGGAAAATGATGGAGAAAAGCTGCAATCAGGAATACAATCACTGATCACTGAAGATTATTGAAGAAAGCCAATTTGCCTAGCAAGATCAATGCATTTTATGAAATAAAACATGACCATATCCTCATCTAGCGATGCTGACTCTATGGTTACATTCTCTGCAGTCTGTGGAAAATCCCTTTAAATTGTCTATTAGTTCACCTGTCCAAACGGAGGGGGGTGTTGGTACCTTTCTACAAGTCACACTGACATGAAGCAGTGCTAAGTAGGATCATATGATTGCTTCTCTCCGGCGTGTTAACCGCCCATGGCACTTGTCATGTTACATTTCTATCAGTTTTATGACTGCGGAGCTATAGCATAACCGCTGAATCGCTGCTTACTGAAAAATTTCCTTGACTAATTTGCTCGGATAAAAATGTGTAAAACTTCCATGCAGAATACAGCAGCAGGCGCTCATTTACATGTGGCACGTAGCCTCCTGCAGCTTGTGGCAGCTGTCACGCTCAGCGGGCTGCAGATGTGACCTCCCCCATTATAGCCTGGCATTATAGTAGGTTGCAGTACAGGGCGGTACACTGTGCCTGCTGAATGGCATGGCTGTGCTAGGAATTAATGCGGGCACATTTGCCATGGCTATACTATTATATTAGATGGCCTGTAGGCTTATACATTGGGCACAGAGGGCCCGAGCTTGGCGCCAACCCATTGGGACAGGGCTGCAGTGTAGTTCATGGGGTTTAGAAATTGCATTGCAAAAATTGTAGATTTAAGTTTTTTTATTTCAGGTTTTCTCCTACAGCGTCCAGTTGCCATCCTATGATGATGACCCATAGATTGTAAGCGCTTGCGCGCAGGGCCCATTGTGCCAAGTGACTAATTCTTTGTAATATATCTTTTTGTCTGTACTTGAACCCTACAAATTATACAGCGCTGCGGAATATGTGGGCGCTATATAAATAAAACGTATTATTATCTGACCCTTATAGCAGTGATGATGTCACATGGTGATGTCATCACCGTAAGGTTAGGAAGGGTCCGGATGTGACGGGAGACCCTAGAAAGAGACTACGTGGAAACGCCATATTTAAGGGGGTGGTCTAGCCCCAAATGTATTCGCTTATAGGGGTCCACTAATAAAATGGGGCCCACTCCGTATAACACCCAGCCGCTGCCCAGTATTTGATGACTACGACTCCCAGCCAGCTGAGAATTGCGTAGGAGGACTAAAGGGAGGGACAGATGAGTGGGGGGTTACTTGGCACGGCAATGGGGTCTCCGCAGATGCCTGGATAGGGTTATGAACTGTCACTGTAGCTACAGAATTGTGTCAGACAAAGAGCAAGTGTTACAGAGGCCGAGACACAGACGGAGCGGGAGGATGTTCCCATTAGTATCCAGGGTCTGTGCCAACATCTCTGCTGACCCCTCTCATGTTCTTGCCTCTGCTCTGTCACCTTGTTCCCTTGGTGCGGTATTATTGCACTGACATGGCCGTATATTGTTCATAGAGCAGCTCCGGGGCCTAGATCTATGGGGTCCATGACGGTAAAGCATTACTGCTGTCAGTGAATGGGAAACTCCAGGGGCAAAGTTAAAGGCTCCTGGTTTCTGGTGTGAAAGTTGCCCCTCACACTGCTTTCATGGCCGCCGTACCGGTCTGTCACCTTCAGCTGCAGGTCTGGGTCTCTTAAGAGATGACTTAATAATTCCCATATGTGCCCCCTGCACGTTAAGCGCGCCCTTTGTTGTTCCCGAAGGATATTGTTGGATCTGATCTAAAGCTGAGGCTTTCATTGAGCCCCTAATCTGGTTAGACAGCTGTGCCATTCAGGACCCCTGGAAAGCTTGGTGACAACCACTATAACGGCTTGTCACCTATATGTAGGACTAGGGGGTGCAGGGGTAGCATTCACAGCCGGGACCTAATGCCACATGGTAAGACCACCACCACCTATAGCCGCAGACTCTGCGCTGGAGCTTCATGTTCTACCTGTATCTAGGACACTGCTAAATATAGTCTACGGGGGGACTCTGTTATTTAGTGTGGACCCCTCGCTTGGCTTTTGACTCCTCTTTCCCGTGTTTTATTAATCCTGTGATTTCCCCAATCAGGAATGAAGAGTGAGCGATAAGGCGATTGTGGCGCGGTAGATTATTCGGGTATGGGAGCTGTATGTGGGTCAGCCGGATTACAAATCATTATTTGCAGCCTATATGTATTAGAGCAGATTAGCCCCTGTGGTTGACGCTCGGCGCTCATTCTACATGTATAGTGTTATATATAGCTCCCCGGCTTCCAGAATTGGGATTTGTATAGATCAACTCTCCTGGGGGTCGGGCGCCTCCTCTGCCTTATTGAAATGTATTTGGTTCATCGGAGTCTTTGTGTGAATCAGAAATATAAACGCATTTCAACCTGTAGAGATTTTTGGGATTGGAAAAGTCACCTTCGAAGCAACATCTGGCTCTTGGATTGACTGGGGGCTGGGGCGGACATGTTGGGGCGCTGTTCTCATTCTCATAAAGAAAGCGGATACTGAAAGATAGTCACTCGATATCCCCTCCGGAATTTCCTACTAAAACCTAAATCGTATGTTACTTATTGGAGATCATATGGGTGGCCAATGCAGAGCAGAAAACGGCCAATTGTAAGATGCCCCCCTTTCTCGAAACACTCCCTATCTAAAGCATCACTCCCATCATCCCTGTCCCCAGAAAAATCACCAATGTCCATAAGAGTAGCAACCACAGTGCCATGGTGCCCTACATGAGGATGACTGCTGCCACTGTGCCCACTAAATGGGGTCCACTAAGGTGCCACAATCCGTAAATATTGTCTACAGTTAGTGATGTCATCATGGACGTGACCTCATCACCTTGACTTGTGAACAGGGAATTTTCCTTGGGGTTAGGTTTTATACTGATACAAGCTTAGACTTGAGGACAAGTATGACACATGGGATACCTAAGGAACCGGTGGCATCCTATCCCCTGGATATCTACAGAGCTGGAGTTGTCAGGACTCGGTGCTGCACGAGCCGTGGGTGTCACCGTGGTTTTCCTACAGGGTGTAGTCCCAACGGGAACATTAAACAAAGACCAGTAATAGGACGTAGCACGCATGTTACTAGTTACTCAGTGTTCCCGGGAAATGGGGATATACAGTGTTGGGTTGCAATGAGAATGCGCCTGGCATGTCATTGTATCCGAGAAGGTGAAATCATAATTAGCCTGTAAATCCGCACACCCCTCGGGGCCTAGAGGGCAGGCTCAGGAGTAATCCGGTATTACCTGCTAGTACCTGCCCATTGCTGCTACTGCCTCCTAGTTATAGACATAGAGGAGTGAGATGTTTACTTTTAGGAACTAATGGAGCCAAAGATTAGAGAACGAGAGACTCGCAATCCCCTAATAAAAAGGTATTATCAGCGTTAACCTCATTGGGATTAATTCAGGGCGTCCTATCTGACGAGGGACCTGTCACTTTAACAAAAAAAACAAACAAAACTTCAGTGGCGAGGCTTTGACTTTGGTAGAACCTACGGGGTGCAGTGTTTCTGCCCCTCTCTTGTAGTAATGGGTGGCAGTCTTGGCATGCTTGCCAATCAGAGTCTGAAATAATCCAGGTCCATGGTGAACATGGCATAGAAGCCGCCCATATAAGTGCCGCGTGACTTTGGGGAGCATAGGTCCCATTTTTGTTGGTCCCATCCCTCTTTGATATTGAGAACCTATGCAGGAATCTCCGCCCCCGAGGAGCCGTATTACTACCAAACATGGAGATAAGGCTTGGAACAATTCCCTATCGGACGGGGAAACCCCTTGGGTCTTGGGTGGCAAAACCCAGCACCATAATGAAGGGGCCCAATTTGATCTTTGCTATGAAGCCCCTGGTTAACAATCCATCTGGTCGCTGTGTTGTCTTGGCAGCCATATTTATAAATCCATAAATAGATATTGAATTTTAAGTGTATTTAGTATATGCTCTGGGTATATAATATTGATGTGTTTTTCAGTCTTTTGCATCATTTATGTCCACTTTGGCCTGGTAGGAAACCCCTTTTCAGTGACCTCCCTATAGTCCAAGTCATATGAGGGGGGATGCCCATCGCTATCCGAATATAATTTGCTACGTATGCCCATCTGCGGGTCCCTGGGAGGAATTGCATGACAACTTCCAAAAATTCTGAGCAGGAATTTTTTTGACTTGTTCCCTTTCTTCTTCACCCCCTTTTTTCCAGCGACGTCCCTCAGTAGATCCACACAGCAGCGAGCCAGATTAGGAATGTTTTTAGCGCCCGTTTCTTCCATACCTGCCGCCCAGCCCCGTCCCACACCTCTCTCAAGCAGTCCCTTGTAAATGAGCCTTTTCTTCAGGCCACCAGGACCTAGTGGAAAGTGCCCACCCTGCTGTGGTCGGGTGATGCAGCCTTTCTGGTGGGGGCGACACAGATCTGTGTGTACTTTGGCCCGGCGTACAGCAACTGCAGCCCTGGCGATTTCTCATCATACTGAGGCCTGTGTTTACAGGACACTGACCCTCAAAATGACCCCATTCTAATGCCGTCTGAACACAGCGTCCATTTTCTTTTCCCTCGTATTTCCTATTCGTGTGTACAAAGACGTCTCGCAGAAGAAATCTCACACATCAAATGTGCTTGTAATTAGCACGCCATCATGGCCGCTACCCAGCTGTGCACACAGGGGCATAGGTCGCCCCCAAATCCTAGTTATTACCTCCGACCCTTGCCCAATGATTGATGACTGTATTGGGCAAGGCTTCCCACTTCGTAGTCTACACTTAATCTGAAAGCTGTGCTGTTTGGTTACTATGCGCAACAGACAGGCTTACGTTCTAATTTATTGTATATGCATAGGGACGTCACCCAGCTTTCCTAGGAACAGATATGCCTTGTCTCATAGCGAAAATCAACTAGGCCAGAAATCCTGTACTGGTTTCCTCCGTCCAGTAGCAAAGCCTTGATCCCCATTGTATTCGCCTGTCATACCAATAAACTTTTGAAGAACCAAAAGAGGGGCAAAATGTGCGGCGCACGTAGCGCGCTGCAGCAAATTTAGCCCCGCCCACTTTAGTGTTGACTCCGCCCATTCTCATTAATTTTTCATGTGCCCGCACACAGTATAATCCTCCTACAGTCACCCGTAAATTTTATGTCCCCCCTCTATCTCTTCCCCAGTTTCATATACACCCTTCATCTGCCCCCAGATTCATGTCCCCTCCATCTCTGCCCCCAGATTCATGTCCCCTCCATCTCTGCCCCCAGATTCATGTCCCTTCCATCTCTGCCCCCAGATTCATGTCCCCTCCATCTCTGCCCCCAGATTCATGTCCCCTCCATCTCTGCCCCCAGATTCATGTCCCCTCCATCTCTGCCCCCAGATTCATGTCCCCTCCATCTCTGCCCCCAGATTCATGTCCCCTCCATCTCTGCCCCCAGATTCATGTCCCCTCCATCTCTGCCCCCAGATTCATGTCCCCTCCATCTCTGCCCCCAGATTCATGTCCCCTCCATCTCTGCCCCCAGATTCATGTCCCCTCCATCTCTGCCCCCAGATTCATGTCCCCTCCATCTCTGCCCCCAGATTCATGTCCCCTCCATCTCTGCCCCCAGATTCATGTCCCCTCCATCTCTGCCCCCAGATTCATGTCCCCTCCATCTCTGCCCCCAGATTCATGTCCCCTCCATCTCTGCCCCCAGATTCATGTCCCCTCCATCTCTGCCCCCAGATTCATGTCCCCTCCATCTCTGCCCCCAGATTCATGTCTCCACATCTCTGCCCCCAGATTCATATCTCCACATCTCTGCCCCCAGTATCATGCCGTCCTCTCCTTCATCTGCCCCCAGTTTCAAGTTCCACCTCAGTATACACATTACACTTACCTTCTCCTCGTTGTGCCGCCGCTCTCTCTCGCACACAGTTGTAGGCGCGATGTGACGTCATCACATCGCGTCTACACAGCCAGTAGCCGGCGTGCAGCGGCGAAGCAAGGAGCTGAGCTGTGACAGCTCCTTGCTTTATCTGCGTATGTGTTCTACTCAGATCTGCGTCCTCTGGACGCAGATCTGAGTTGAAATTGGGACATACCTCCCTCCAACCGGGACCGTGGGACACGTCGCCGAAATCGTGAATGTCCCGCGGAAATTGGGACGGTTGGGAGGTATGGCCTGGGGTCACCCATTTGAGTCTAAAATTTCCATTGAGTGACACCCTCTGTAGGGTCCTTGAGAGCAGTCAAATGGGTGGTCACCCAGCTTTCCCAAAAATCCACATGCGAACGAGAGTAACTGGGTAGATGTTGATCAAATACATGTCGGCTCACCCTGCCAATTTTGGCGGGACCAGATGACCATTTCCTATGTGTAGGGGAGTGATAACTTGTCCCCAACTGCCCAAGTTACCCCCTCTTATGCCCTTTGCCCATTGAGCACAGATGTACATATGGTTGTACCAAGGATGCATGTGTATCGGGGCTTGGGAGGGATATAACTATCGAACACGATCTTTCGGCCATACTGATGTGTTTGGCGCAGCTTACAAGTGGAGGTGCACGTGTTCTGTATTGTTCCTTCAAGGCTTGGCGTGTAAAAGGTTAACAAAGTGCGGGATTTTGTGCAGAGACTCTTCCATTCGGGATTTGCCTCTGAAGCCAAGGAGGTATCGTGTACCACAGTGAACAAGGGTGTCTGCGGCCAGCATAGGCGCGTTGGCTCCAGTCCATTTCACACCCCGCCCAGTGAATTTATTTTTGTCCTCATCCAAGTTCATTCTCTTGGCCAAAATGAAACCTCCAGCAGCGAGAAAGAGGGAAAATAAACTTTCATCGGAATGTAAAAGACAAGTTCACAGCGTATGGGATAACACTCACGTGGGCCGCCGCCGACTATACTGTAGACTGTAGGTAAGCGCGGGGCAGGCCGGGCATGGAGGGGATCGATTGCTGCCTCCGAGTGCCATCCAAGAAGAAAACTAGATCTGTGGATCAGTCCTTGTGTATAAGGTTTCGTGGTTATCTGCTCCTGGGAAAGCTGGGTGGCCGCCAATATAAATGCCATTTCATCACCTACAGTATGTAGCATTCTTCTTACATAGAAAACCTACCATAGAAGAAATTGATATTTGGTGACTACTCAAGGACCTTGTCTCCTGGTCAGTGTGGCCATGTTGCCTCCATGACATTGGCAGTAATGGTTTCCTTTTATTAGGGCGAGCCGTAGTTTTCCCATATGGTTTATACCACAGTGCCCCCATAACTGCGACAGCCACAACAATTCCTTCCATTCTACTGCCAGCCAAAGTGCCCCCTGTACTGTAATTCCCAATAAGTGACAGCTATACGTCCCCTATAGAAATGGCCGCCACAGTGACCTTGTAGGTTCAGTGTTATAGGGCTCTAGTAATCCCTACAATGCCTTACACCAGCGGCAGCCATAGCTCCCCCCCATGCAGTGCTTGCTTCCATGCTCCCCATAATGCTATCGAAGACCCTGTCCCCTAATACAGCGGCGGCCACAACTTCCCCATAACGTTGGCAGATCCATTCCCATATAACTGCTTCATGACACTGGAGCAGAACAGAACCCTCCAAATGAAGTCAATGGGGGACGGAAGCCACTTAGATGAAACTAGGGTGTCATCCAACAGCACTTCACTATGAGATCTGTCCCCCCTCAGCATTCACATTCGGTCAAGTGTTTGGAGCCTTACAGGACCCCATAATGCTACCACTTCTTGCACCGCTTATCTTGGTGACCACTTTGGATCTAGCTAAGATATGGTGTCCATAGTCCACCACTAGAGCTTGGCTCGTTCCATCCACCCAGCCATCTTGCATTGCACAGCCTGGGAATCTGACACGTTGCGCTGTTCCCTCTCGATCCTTCCACCTGTGGCCTGCACTTATTAAATTATCCATTGACCTTGTCCCATCAGAAGCTCCTTGACATTGTTCACACTGTAAATCAAAGCTTTTATGTGCGACACGACAGCCCTTGGCTCACACGGTCCATTTTATAATTGAAGCTGGCTTATAACATAATGAAATTACCATTTATTAGAGGCTGGGAATTCGCATGTCCCCCGGCTGCCTCAGTAATGATCCTCACTTCTCTTTACAGATGTTGCGACTTGATAAAGTAGTCATCGCTGTGATTAGACCTGACCGCTCCGACACTGCAGATTTCAATGAGCCCGTTCCACAATGGGGAAGATTCTGAATATCCTAATATAAATCTGATTAACCGATAAAGCATCACCGAAAAATTGTAAAAAGGGCCAATTTTGTAGGGCTTTACAATGCAGGCGTCTCCTCATTCACATCACAGATGGGATCACAATAGAAGATAACCACCCAACTTCCTTAAAACAGAAGATTGAATATAAATTTTAACCACATCTGGCGCTTTAGCTGCTTTAATATTACAACTCCCAGCATGCTCCATTCTACTACAGACCTTGCGGCAAGTATTCAGTTTTCTGCAGTGCCCCCAGAGGAGAAATGGGGTATTACAGATTTCATCACTGAAGCTTGAACGTACAGGGACATAAGTGTGAGACTTTGTAGCCACACTGGGCTCTGGTGAATAGTCCTAAGTTTAGTTTTATCCTGCCCCTGTTATTTACATGAAACTGCATTCCATTGGGAACGTGCCATAGTTTAAAGGGATTCTCCACTTTGAGCAAACCTGCCCCGTTTTGCATGAAAATGAGCTCATCACCCGTTGTCCTGCACCTTGGACCCCCATTGATCACTTGCAATATTTTGATGAAACCTAGCAGCAATTGTTCACTTTCTCTGCAGTGCCCCCACAGGAGAACTGCAGGATTACACGCTCTACATAGTAATCAATAGGCTGCCTGTGTAGTGCATGAACATCCTGGGTCCTCCAACACTTCAGATACTCTCTATAGTCACTGTGGTCTCTGGCTATCACGTGAGGGCTCTAAAGCGGGAAGGGGCTACTTATAGGGCATTCGCCCATGTGTTTTCTGTATGTTGCAGCTCCTTTAATCATAGCTTTTCTGATTAATATGCAAAATAGGAATAGTAATGTGTTGCTTTGGTCTGCAGCCTGAGGCTCTCCAGCTGTTAGGACCATGCTGGGAGTAGTAGTACTTATGTCTGACACCCAGGAGTCGGCGCTTTCATCACGATACAAGCTAAATCTACATTCTAGAAAATAACCTTTTTCTCATTGGAAATAATAAGCCCCCTAAAGATTGTGCCAGATGTACAATTGCCTCTCTGAATTCCTGTGTGCCAACTTCAGCCAAACGTTTAGGAAACTGGGCTTCCCTGATGGGTCTGTAATGCTTCTCGCCGTTGAGCTTCGTTATGTGCAGACATTACTAACGAGCTTGGAATGTAGATGTCTTCTCTCTGCTAAATGGTCCTGTCACACTGCGCTGCCCCTTATTGGCAACCATTAGCCATCCAACAAACCCAATAAATTATACACGTGGTAGCGGCTATTACATCTGATGAGCTTATTTAACGCCATTAGTCTAATTCTGTTCAATTACAAAATGGGCCCATAGGGGGCAGCAATTTTGTTTAACTGGTATGGTAGTGCTTAGTACATGTAAATATACCAACTATGTAATATGTCTAAGAGGAAGCTGTCTTCCTTGCCAGCTAGCAGCCCGTTGTTTTCCTTACCCCGCTTGTAGACTTTCTGTAAGTTTGGAGGCCTCCTCAATCTCTACAGATACTGAGGGGAGGAGGGGGATGAAGATGCAGTTTCATGCTGTGAGAGGGGAGAAGACTCAGAAGTGCAGCGTCATTCTGAGAAGAGGGGCTTAACTCTGCAAACTCATGCTATGAGAGGGGAGGAGGAGGATGAAGCTGCAGTCTCTTGTTTTGAGGGGAAAGAGGCACATGAAGTTGCAGTGTCATGCTGTGAGAGGGGAGGAGGGGGGGGACGAAGCTGCAGACTTGTGCTAGATGAGGGGAGGAGTAAGGTGAAACTTTAGTCTCCTGATGTCAGAGGAAAGGAGTGACAATAGCTAACTGATCAGAGCTCAACCGATCCAAAGCTTGAAGTGCCCACCCACACAGCACCATAACAGAGAGACAGCGAAACAAGAATCAAGATTATCAGACTAGACATTGCATTGTGTGGACATTGAGTGGGGGTGTAACTTGAACCTCCAGGGGGCATTGGGCCTTCTTAGGCGGCAGTCACTCTGGTCCCTATGTCCCACCTATAGATATATCCCTGGATTTGAGGCCTTCGCTGCCTTGCTTTCCTGCAGGCTTCACATCTACTTGTAAACGGGAGGATATTGCACTAATAATAATCTTATAGAAGGTAATTTCCTAGAATCCAGTCCCAGGATATGATATTATAGGATTGTGTAATATTACAAGGCCTCACTATTCTATGCACTGAGTTTAGAAAGCTCTTTTACGATGATTGTTCCACCCCGGCTTTCCGTGTCTGCATAGTTGACAAGATTTTAAGACTTAATCCCAAGCAAGGAATATGTCTAAATAAGGGCAGATCAGGGGCGGCCATACAATGCCCTCTGTGTCCTATAGGGTTAACTAAGAGGATCAGATTGAAAACAGATAATCTGGTTGTATGGTTGATATCAGTTCCTTTTTGGTCAGGCTATATTACTGACGCCTGCCCTATAATGGACGGTTCTGTTTTTTCCCCTATGAGATTAGATGGAATTACCAGTTCTAATCTACCAGCTGACCAGTGACATCACTCGACTGCTAATCAGCATGGGAATGAGGTTAATGGACCATGTGACCAAAGGGGTTGTGAATGATTAGGATTTTTTTTCTTTCTTCCTCCATAGGCCATGCCTGGTATCACTTTTACAAACTTCAACTCTTTTCATTCTTAAATGGCCGTCCCTCCACGGATGCTGCCACAGTTGGAATTTTCTCTCTAGCCCCCACCGTTCCTGAGCAATCACTGCGCTTTGTTTTCATGCTTGATATGTTAACTAGACTCTCTAACTACCAGTGGGTGATGTTAGGCTGGAGCAGGCAAGGGGGCTCCAATCAGAGGCTGAGCTCCAAGCCACACCCACCTCGCCTGCTCCTGCCTAACATCACCTACTGGTAGTTAGAGAGTTTAGTTAGCATATCAGGCATGAAAACAAAGTGCAGTGATTGCTCAGGAACGGTGGGGGCTAGAGAATAAATTCCAACTGCACTAGAATGAGTGGAGGGGCGGCTATTTTAAAGGATGAAGAGCAAGTTGGTGGTGAAATGTCCTCTTAATGGCGTTTTTCCATCCGGGCACGTTATCCTCAATCCTGTGGATAGGGGATAAGTTGCTAAGATTGGGGAAAAAAACAAACCCTTTAAGTGAGCAGTAAATGTAGATCTACTTTTAGTTTAGCGTTCCAGTCGTATGTTAATCTATAGGGCAGTTTTTCCCAAACTCTGGTGCAACAACTATATTAAAACCACAATTCCCAGCATGACCTTACAGCCCTGCAGATTGGCGGCCAGTGCTATAGGGTGTGCCCTCATGTAAAGGATCGAGATCCTACAGACCAGCGCTTTCCATAGGGGTCAGACATTGAATGCACTTTGGAGTGTCTGAATGGACCTCTTACTATTATTCTGCATTGTTCTACCTTTCTCTGGTTTTGGGCTTCAACCTCCATTTTTGTTTTTCATTTTCTTTCTTTTTTCTGCAGCTCAGAAGACTACAAACAGGGGAGACCAGATTTCAGACACTTTACAAAGGACAAATGGTGAGTACCCCCATGTACTGTAAGGACTGTGCCAAGGAAGGAGCCACTGAGGTCTACGCTTGTATTGTTATATTGACTCCTGGAGTGGCTAAAATGATCTTCAAGGGTTAGGTAACGTCTTCTTCAGAGGTGATGTGACAGAGAAAACAATAGATGCCTGGTGGACCCATCATAGTCAATGAGGTCCCATTAGGATTTTTTGTTGTCCATTGTTGGAACCATTTTAATGTTTAGTCCTTTCATCTGTTCCTATGACCAGAAACAATGTAGGGGTGAACTCTGACCTTTATCATGTGTATCTAAACATGCTGGAGAACATATGTTGATGGCTCACTTGGCCAGTGATGGTTGGGATGAATTTTGAGCTGAGGACACTGAGAGAGATCCTGGGTGTGATGGGGTGTAAGATCTGGTCCTTGTAAGACTTGTACAACGAGTAGGTGCCATACATAGGACATCCTCTACAATCCCACCCTGCACTGTTGTACTGAACTGATCTATGGTGATCTAAACTTGGTGCAGTAGAACCGCGGGGGCGGGATCAGCGGATGCTGCTTTGGCACAACCATGTTTTAGCATTTGTATGGAAACCTACCTAAGGGTGCATTCACACTACGGAACGCCAGCGTGTATCAGAGCCGTACACGCCGGCGTTACAGCAGGGCTGCCGGACACTTCCCATTCATTTCTATGGGAGCCGGCATGCGAGCGCTCCCCATAGAAATGAATGGACTGCTTTTTTCCATTCATTTCTATGGGGAGCGCTCGCATGCCGGCTCCCATAGAAATGAATGGGAAGTGTCCGGCAGCCCTGCTGTAACGCTGGCGTGTACGGCTCTGATACACGCTGGCGTTCCGTAGTGTGAATGCACCCTAATAGTGCGGGAAACCAATGTCGACCTTCATGGTTGTCTGATGGATATGAGCGCCATCGGAGATGAGGTTGGGTTCTCCTCAGCCAATGCCAATCTGAGCCCATTGTGTCCACAGGATATGACAGGCCTGATGGGTGACGAGTATCTGCAAGAAGTTATTATGTGGCACTTGTGGTCCTAATACTCTGAAAACCTCCTGACACTTGAGATACATTGTATCCTGTAAATCCCTCCGTTATAATATCTGCTGCAAATTATAATTCCATTACTTCTGTCTGTAATTTTCCTCCATTTAGACCCCTTTATCCATTCACTCCCTCCGCAGACAGGAAGCCATTCTTCCCATTGTATTGTGTGACTGCGCTAAATAAAGACTCGCTGATCATACCTTTTCTTAGAGTGGATTGTTCCTTTAGAAATCTCAAAGCCCCAATTAACACATTTATTGAAAATTTTTATATATTATATATTTTTTTTTTTATTCTCTTCCCAGACTTCATGGAAACCTGAGATCATCTTATGTAAATGGATTACAGTATGCAGAAACGGCGCCACTCTTGTCCATAGACTGCCTGGTATTGCAACCCTGTTTTCTTTTTATACTGCAATACCAGGTTTGGCCAATAGACAAGAGTGGCGCTGTTTCAGGGGGGAAAAAAAAGCAATTTTATTAATAAAAAGTGGGAATATTTTTGTTGAAAATGAGGATCAGGTACTGCTCATTCTTAATGTCTGTGGTGAATTAAACCCATCTAGTAGACATCCCCCCCCCTCCCCAGTTTTGGGACTATAATGGAACCTTAGGGCATGGCCAGACAGGGCAGCTACTACATATGGCCGAAGCATTGCCCCCCAACAGCAAGTCTTGAGTTAACCCCATAATTACATGACCATTGGGCACCACTGGGAGCGTAGGGCTCTGACTGTGCAGTTTTTGCATTGTCTGGCCTGTAAGATAAACACTAGACTGGTAGTTGGACAACTTCTTCTCTAAATGAGAACCTGCTGGTGATCACGTGACCGTTTTAGTATCTAAAACTCCTGGTGATCAGCTGTGATTGCCAGTGAATCCTGCCTGCAGCTGTGCTTAGATCCTACAGTGGCCACTACAGGAGAGTTGGGGTATTACATGGCCCTCATTCAAATCAATGGACAGTCAGGGTCGTGCTGAGTCCTCCAGAGCTGGTGCTGATCTCTTTAGCACCCAACTTTGGCTAATACAGGGAGTCCTGAGCGGGATCCCTTCTATGTTGCCCATATACCCTAATGGGAAATCTAAGGTGTGGATGACCATATATATATATATATATATATATATATATATATGTGTTATAATCCTTTAATATCTTACATTACACACTGTCAGCAGAGTTACTGGTGCAATGTGTTGTAGCATAGAGGTTAAGACCTTCACTGCAGTTCTATCATGGGAGCCGCGGCCGCTAACACAAGATATTTTTTTCATCCGCTTTCTCCATCATTTTTCCTATAAAGTACTCAGCTGGGCTCCTGGAGCCTCTTTACACCTCATCCACACAGCGCTGTACTTGTCACATTCCTGCGCTCAGGGAAACCAAGGCTTTCAATGGAGAAGTCTTCACGCCTGGTTGCTTTCCAGTCTCCAAAACCTTTGACTTCTACACAAGAGAGGGGATTACATCTTAACAGCGGCCCATTCAGCTCCGGAGAATAGGAATTATAGGACAATTCTCTTCATAGCAACTTAAAGTAACAGCGCCCCTCTCTGTACCAGGACAAGGCGCAGACTCCGGTTATGTCTGAGACCAGAGAATAGAAAGAGAATAAATATTATATAGTGTATTATTGTAGAACGGAAAGTCAGATATAAAGATTTAGTAATGTAATTTATGTATGATATGAGTTACATCCTGTATTATACTCCAGAGCTGCGCTCACTATTCTGCTGGTACAGTCACTGTGTACATACATTACATTACTTATCCTGTATTATACTCCAGAGCTGCGCTCACTATTCTGCTGGTACAGTCACTGTGTACATACATTACATTACTTATCCTGTATTATACTCCAGAGCTGCGCTCACTATTCTGCTGGTGCAGTCACTGTGTACATACATTACATTACTTATCCTGTATTATACTCCAGAGCTGCGCTCACTATTCTGCTGGTACAGTCACTGTGTACATACATTACATTACTTATCCTGTATTATACTCCAGAGCTGCGCTCACTATTCTGCTGGTGCAGTCACTGTGTACATACATTACATTACTTATCCTGTATTATACTCCAGAGCTGCGCTCACTATTCTGCTGGTGCAGTCACTGTGTACATACATTACATTACTTATCCTGTATTATACTCCAGAGCTGCGCTCACTATTCTGCTGGTACAGTCACTGTGTACATACATTACATTACTTATCCTGTATTATACTCCAGAGCTGCGCTCACTATTCTGCTGGTGCAGTCACTGTGTACATACATTACATTACTTATCCTGTATTATACTCCAGAGCTGCGCTCACTATTCTGCTGGTACAGTCACTGTGTACATACATTACATTACTTATCCTGTATTATACTCCAGAGCTGCGCTCACTATTCTGCTGGTACAGTCACTGTGTACATACATTACATTACTTATCCTGTATTATACTCCAGAGCTGTGCTCACTATTCTGCTGGTGCAGTCACTGTGTACATACATTACATTACTTATCCTGTATTATACCCCAGAGCTGCGCTCACTATTCTGCTGGTACAGTCACTGTGTACATACATTACATTACTTATCCTGTATTATACTCCAGAGCTGCGCTCACTATTCTGCTGGTACAGTCACTGTGTACATACATTACATTACTTATCCTGTACTGATCCCACACCACAGTGCCTCCCCACCATGACCACTATGTCCCTGTAAGTTGCTCCCAATGTATCTTATATAAATGCAGCCCCTGTACCTTTCCCTTCTCCATGCTTCTCCACTACCGGGATCTGACATGTGAGCATCTAATATGAAGCCTCCTCCTGCTCTGCTGTATTTCTTACTTCTGGCCTCTCTGCAGCTTCGGGGATCTTCTTGCTTTCTTACATCTGGAAGGTCGTCTCTTATTCTCTCACACATTCTAGGCAAGTTCTATATGTTCATGGGAGAGTAAAAGAGAATCCCCCCCCCCCAATCTCCTGTAGGAATATGACCCTCTGCTTTATGATGAGGGGGGCATTTACCTCAGCACCAAGACCCTGCTCAGCTGCACAGCAGATGTGGACGTGTCAGAGACGCCCGGGTCTAGTAAAAGGGATCAGCTCAGGGGCTCCAATTCTCTCCATGTGAACAGGTGAATTAACAGGATACGGCCATGAGGACTATTAATAATATGGACATAGAGGATCGCCAGGATAAGTAATGTATGTACACAGTGACTGCACCAGCAGAATAGTGAGCGCAGCTCTGGGGTATAATACAGGATAAGTAATGTATGTACACAGTGACTGCACCAGCAGAATAGTGAGCGCAGCTCTGGGGTATAATACAGGATAAGTAATGTATGTACACAGTGACTGTACCAGCAGAATAGTGAGCGCAGCTCTGGAGTATAATACAGGATAAGTAATGTAATGTATGTACACAGTGACTGCACCAGCAGAATAGTGAGCGCAGCTCTGGGGTATAATACAGGATAAGTAATGTATGTACACAGTGACTGCACCAGCAGAATAGTGAGCGCAGCTCTGGAGTATAATACAGGATAAGTAATGTATGTACACAGTGACTGCACCAGCAGAATAGTGAGCGCAGCTCTGGGGTATAATACAGGATAAGTAATGTATGTACACAGTGACAGCACCAGCAGAATAGTGAGCGCAGCTCTGGAGTATAATACAGGATAAGTAATGTAATGTATGTACACAGTGACTGTACCAGCAGAATAGCGAGCGCAGCTCTGGAGTATAATACAGGATAAGTAATGTATGTACACAGTGACAGCACCAGCAGAATAGTGAGCGCAGCTCTGGAATATAATACAGGATAAGTAATGTAATGTATGTACACAGTGACTGTACCAGCAGAATAGTGAGCGCAGCTCTGGGGTATAATACAGGATAAGTAATGTAATGTATGTACACAGTGACTGCACCAGCAGAATAGTGATCGCAGCTCTGGAGTATAATACAGGATAAGTAATGTATGTACACAGTGACTGCACCAGCAGAATAGTGAGCGCAGCTCTGGGGTATAATACAGGATAAGTAATGTATGTACACAGTGACTGCACCAGCAGAATAGTGAGCGCAGCTCTGGGGTATAATACAGGATAAGTAATGTATGTACACAGTGACAGCACCAGCAGAATAGTGAGCGCAGCTCTGGAATATAATACAGGATAAGTAATGTAATGTATGTACACAGTGACTGTACCAGCAGAATAGCGAGCGCAGCTCTGGAGTATAATACAGGATAAGTAATGTATGTACACAGTGACAGCACCAGCAGAATAGTGAGCGCAGCTCTGGAATATAATACAGGATAAGTAATGTAATGTATGTACACAGTGACTGTACCAGCAGAATAGTGAGCGCAGCTCTGGGGTATAATACAGGATAAGTAATGTAATGTATGTACACAGTGACTGCACCAGCAGAATAGTGATCGCAGCTCTGGAGTATAATACAGGATAAGTAATGTAATGTATGTACACAGTGACTGCACCAGCAGAATAGTGAGCGCAGCTCTGGAGTATAATACAGGATAAGTAATGTAATGTATGTACACAGTGACTGCACCAGCAGAATAGTGAGCGCAGCTCTGGAGTATAATACAGGATAAGTAATGTAATGTATGTACACAGTGACTGTACCAGCAGAATAGTGAGCGCAGCTCTGGAGTATAATACAGGATAAGTAATGTAATGTATGTACACAGTGACTGCACCAGCAGAATAGTGAGCGCAGCTCTGGAGTATAATACAGGATAAGTAATGTAATGTATGTACACAGTGACTGCACCAGCAGAATAGTGAGCGCAGCTCTGGAGTATAATACAGGATAAGTAATGTAATGTATGTACACAGTGACTGTACCAGCAGAATAGTGAGCGCAGCTCTGTAGTATAATACAGGATAAGTAATGTAATGTATGTACACAGTGACTGCACCAGCAGAATAGTGAGCGCTGCTCTGGAGTATAATACAGGATATAACTCCGGATCAGTAATGTAATATATATGGACAGGCCTATGCCATTCTAATGCCAAGTTCCGTGTGTAACAGAATGACCCTCTTGCAGATTTAGAGATTACTTGCGCCATACTTGGAGAATTTCACAAGCTGGATGATTATTTTTCGTCTTCTGGCAGCGAGTGAGCAGGATAGTGGGGCTCGGGCTTGGGCTCTGCCAGAACCTTTCAAAGAGATTTTGTTTGCAGCGTTTTGTAATCTTATGTTTAAACATCAGTCGGCGATTCCCTAATGAGACGTCTTACCAGGCGGCGAGAGGAGATGCATTACTGTCTCCCAGCTAAAGTGCCTGCAGTCCCAATATTTATGGGTGACTGTGATTCCAGCGCGCAGTTTACTTTTTATGTAGAAGGTGCCCTCTGTTAGTCATTACTGCCACTACAGAAAATTACAGTCTGGAGCCGGGCTCACGTGCCCAGGCCGCTGAGCGGACGTAGCTAGGACCCAACGGAAAACAGGCCCAATATATCATGTACGGCTTTTGCATGTGTATCCTTGTCATATGAAATCAACTTGTATGCAGATGGCTGTATGTTCCCGAGTTAACGAGTAGGAAGTACGATCTACACTTAATTTTACAGGGTACTAGGAGGCAGTACTATCTTTGCTTATATCAATGTGCAGAGACTGAAGCAGTACTATCTGTGCCTGTATTGATGGAGAGAAACATGGAAGCAGAGCGATTTGTCCTTGCGTCATTACAGGATGCAATGGGACTGTAGTACTATCTGTGCTTACATAATTTATAGGGAGAGACCTGGAAGCAGTACTATCTGTGCTTACATCATTTATATGGAGAGATCTAGAAGCAGTACTATCTGTGCCTGTATCATTTATAGTGAGAGACCTAGAAGCAGTACTATCTGTGCTTACATCATTTATAGGGAGAGATCTAGAAGCAGTACTATCTGTGCTTACATCATTTATAGGGAGAGATCTAGAAGTAGTACTATCTGTGCCTGTATCATTTATAGTGAGAGACCTAGAAGCAGTACTATCTGTGCTTACATCATTTATAGTGAGAGACCTAGAAGCAGTACTATCTGTGCCTGTATCATTTATAGTGAGAGACCTAGAAGCAGTACTATCTGTGCTTACACCATTTATATGGAGAGACCTAGAAGCAGTTCTATCTGTGCTTACATCATTTATATGGAGAGACCTAGAAGCAGTACTATCTGTGCTTACATCATTTATAGGGAGAGATCTAGAAGCAGTAATATCTGTGCCTGTATCATTTATAGTGAGAGACCTAGAAGCAGTACTATCTGTGCTTACATCATTTATAGTGAGAGACCTAGAAGCAGTACTATCTGTGCCTGTATCATTTATAGTGAGAGACCTAGAAGCAGTACTATCTGTGCTTACACCATTTATATGGAGAGACCTAGAAGCAGTTCTATCTGTGCTTACATCATTTATATGGAGAGACCTAGAAGCAGTACTATCTGTGCTTACATCATTTATAGGGAGAGATCTAGAAGCAGTACTATCTGTGCTTACATCATTTATAGGGAGAGACCTAGAAGCAGTACTATCTGTGCTTACATCATTTATAGGGAGAGACCTAGAAGCAGTAATATCTGTGCTTACATCATTTATAGTGAGAGACCTAGAAGCAGTAATATCTGTGCTTACATCATTTATATGGAGAGACCTAGAAGCAGTACTATCTGTGCTTACATCATTTATAGGGAGAGATCTAGAAGCAGTACTATCTGTGCTTACATCATTTATAGGGAGAGATCTAGAAGTAGTACTATCTGTGCTTACATCATTTATAGGGAGGGATCTAGAAGCAGTAATATCTGTGCTTACATCATTTATAGTGAGAGACCTAGAAGCAGTACTATCTGTGCTTACATCATTTATAGGGAGAGACCTAGAAGCAGTAATATCTGTGCTTACATCATTTATAGTGAGAGACCTAGAAGCAGTACTATCTGTGCTTATATCATTTATAGGGAGAGATCTAGAAGTAGTACTATCTGTGCTTACATCATTTATAGGGAGAGATCTAGAAGCAGTACTATCTGTGCTTACATCATTTATAGGGAGAGACCTAGAAGCAGTAATATCTGTGCTTACATCATTTATAGTGAGAGACCTAGAAGCAGTAATATCTGTGCTTACATCATTTATAGTGAGAGACCTAGAAGCAGTACTATCTGTGCTTATATCATTTATAGGGAGAGATCTAGAAGCAGTAATATCTGTGCTTACATCATTTATAGTGAGAGACCTAGAAGCAGTACTATCTGTGCTTACATCATTTATAGAGAGAGACAAGGAAGCGGTGCTATTTAACCTTGCATTATTTACAGGATGGGGCAGAAGAGCAGTACTATCTGTGCTTCCATAATTTATAAGGAGCGGCTAGGAAGGCAGTGTTATCTGTTCTTAGATAATTTACTAAAAAAACAAGGAGACAGTACTATCAGTGCCTACATCACTTAAACTGAAGGAGCAGGAGGCAGCACTGTGTCTATATGATCTATGGACAGAATATAAGGGAGCAATACTACCTGTGCCCATATTTCAGAAAGATAAAAGGAGACAGTACTACCTGTGCCTAAATTCTTTTTGTATGTAAGAAAGTGAGGCAGCACTTACTGGTAGCATCTAGGATGGCTACATGCTAACCACAAATTTAGGAGTTGTGTGAGATTAGAGAGTATAGTTGCACAAACAGCGCCTCTCTTGTCCATAGGCAGTGACCGGTATTGCAGCCCAAGTTCCATTCTCGGCCATAATAAACATCGTCCTCGGGGATGTTCTGTCATCTTCAGGAACCTTCTAGAGCAGTTGTCAGAATCCAATAAATAACATTAAAAAATGTGGATCTACAAAAGTAAATGAATGTTAATTAATGGCTCTTAAGAGAAGCAAAATCGGAGAAGTTGAAATGGAACTGAAGGACAAATGAGCCCTGCCAAAAAATTTCATCAGTGCTTGGAAGAGAGAGGCCGAGGCCGGGCGCTTACTGGCACCAATAGACTGACTACAGCTGGCACAAGGGAGGCATTCACAAGGAGTTGTCAGTGTTACCTGATGCCATTTCCTTTTAATACCCTGCAGACACATAAGGAGGGCCCTCGAGGGCCAATGTCTGCACACGGGTGCTGCTTATGATTTCCTGTATTCCCTCACAGAATTGTAGTCGCATCCATTTAAGCAGTAACCCTCCCTACCCCCTCTACTTTGCCGGTGTGTCAGTCTTTACTGCGTTTTTTTTGCATTCCATTCGTGAAAAAAACCAAATTGAATGTTCTAATGGTATTACCCAGATAAAGTGGCGATGAATAATTCAATTAACCACATCATGATGCATCTATATGGGCGTCCTCCAGACCCTAGATGCCCACAGTAGGCCCGGTGCCCACGTGCAGACCCACGTCATGGGTAAGACAGAATGTAACGTCTTCCTTTATATGATTATTTGTCACGGCCCGTAAAAAGGGATAATCTCTTTATAAAGGGAATTGACATTTCCAGCTTACAGCGACACTTAGTAAATGTGTATTAAAATAAGTGGATTACATCGGGCAGGATGAACGCCGTCCCCTCCGCGACGCCCCGGGATAAGTGGAACTCCTACATAATTCAGGGGATTGCTTTCTGTAATTAAAGGAACATTGTATTCTATAGGGTTTTCCGCCCTTGTCATAAACAGCATGAATATTTAAGGTAGAGTCAGGCGTATGGCCGTAATGCAGCGGATTAACCCTATCAGCGCCTAAGAGCCCTGGAAAAGCGCTAAATTACTGGAAGTTCTCACCCAATTCGGAGATGGAGTCATTATGTCTGTGGTTTGTCTTCAGGAAGTTGTTAGAACATGAAGGTATAAAAGGGGAGACGACCTCGATGAATCCGGAGATTGCATACGTGGCAACTCCCTAGAGGGAATAACCCATAACCCCCTTTTACTAGTAGAACTTGGCATGGTTATTGTTTGGAAAAACCCCTTGAAATGGCGAATGGGGGAGGCCCCAAACGATCGCCATAATGGGGGGTGGAGATGTGGTTGAGCTTGCACCCTGATATATGGAGCTAGCGTACTGGGGTGCATGTTTGACCAGTGTTCAGACTCCTTCCTCATCCCTAATTAAGTCAACCGCTGCAAAGAGAACCATTAAAGAATTGGTAACTGCTACGTCTATTAGGCTTAGTGGAGAGAATGAAAATTGCAAGATTTAAACTCGGTTTACTGCCTACCCTGCTATTGACTTGACTGTATAAACAGTACACACTGGGCTCCTGAGCTCCCCCTAGTGGTGCCTGCAAGTAGAATGTTATGTAAGTTTCATATTATTGGCGCTCTCTACACTTCGCTGTCTATTTAATGATATTCCAAGGATAAAATCAGATCGGCCGCTTTCAATTCCCACACGTCTTCTCCCCGCACCAGTTCTTGTGATATTGATATGAATGGCTCCGGTGTGATCCCTTGTGCTCGCTGCGACCTGGCGACGGACAACGTAACAAATGACAGAGGGATTCCATTTTATCTTGGTAATTGCTATGGCAGATATGAGCGATGGGCGCACAAATGATTGCAGAGAAATAACCCTGTGTCCTCGGCATTAGTAAGAGGGACCCCAGCCCAACCTTCCGGTATCTCGCGCCCCCCCCATGCTGATAAGACTTGAGGTTGTTGCTATGCTTCTGTCTCCACGTCTGTCACCTTGTGTATTTCTCCTGTGTCAGCATTTTCCTTTGCTTCAAGTTCATGGCTATACCCATGCATGAATTTCTGATATCGCTTGGGTATTTGGCTCACGTGCCCTTTTCCAAGCTTTGGAGCAGGATATGCCCCTCCCCCCCCAATTTACTGTCAATCTTACTCATTCTTAGCATCGCTGGTCTTGCAGAATGCGAGGGAAACAAGCGGACTGAAGGCTGCGCCGCTCAACATGACATTGCCTTTGTCCCAGTTTTCTAAATCTCCCGGAATTAGGTTCTACGTGGGAACTTGTAATTGCCTGAGATTAAAACTGCGGTAAACAGCAGTGCCAAGGTCTATTTAACTATCGGTTACTGGGAAAGTTGGGTTGCAGATGAGTAGAAATCCAGTGGGGGCTTTATGAAGTTCAGTGAAGACTCTGGTCCATCAGCATCCATGTCTTTTCTGCTATATAGTCATACAAGCCCTGTATTTCTGCAAGGCTGCATGAGTCAGCCAATCAGGAGCCTGTGAAAGCTTAGGCCCCACCCCTGAGGAGCTCTACTAATCTTAGTTACCCTAGCAGGGGTGTAGCTATAGGGAGTTACCCTAGCAAGGGCACCTGATGTCGACCATTGAAAATCGGTCGGTCCAGCTGAATCAGTTGAACATACCCAGGCAAACATTACGACTGCCTCTGTCACTGGGCCTTAAGGCGATTTAACCCCTTTAAGTTTCCCCATGCCAGTGCTATACATAGAGGCTGCGTTTACATGAAGCATCTTCTATCGGCCCCGCCACCTATTATAAGTGCACGTGAACATGATCTAAACAAATTACCGCCAGATCGATAAGCGGCATGTAATTTGCTTTCCCGATGCAGCGCTCGCCACTTACTCTTCATTTTCTCTGTCAATTATCTCCTGTTATTGACTTTTTTTAACACCTTTTTGCGAGTTTGCACTTTGATATTAATGTCCTAAATTTATAGGAAACAAATTGCATGTTAGACTCGACCATAAAACCAGGACTGTGTGCACAAGACATTGGCTATAGACATGGCTGGCTTATATAACTTCTTGGGGTATGAGATGGTTTGTTCCCTCTGTGTGACCTAGGGGGCAGCAATACACTGTTTTATCAGTTTGCTTTGATGTGATTATAGGTGCTTCCTGTGGTCACCACTAGGGGGAGCTCTCTGCATACAGGTGTGCTCTGCTTACTATGAGTTCAGTTCTAGCTGCATGAATCTGCAGAGAGCTCCCCCTAGTGGTGGCTGCAAAGATACAGGAAGTCTTTAATATTAAATGCAGTTTTTCAGTGTCTGAGGTGCTGGGATTCTTACTGGGTCCTTTGCCAGAGGCTCTGTGGTCAACAATGGAGTCCATTTGTTGCCCCAACCCCCACCTGGGTTCTCTCGCTCCCCCCTCGGAGTCTCTGATATTACCCATCTTGGATCCTCCTGGGTCGCGACTGGGCAGCGCTCACAGGGAGGAGGGGACAGGGGTCGGTGCACCTGAGATTCATGGTCACTCCGCCACCCATTATGCAGAATGAGATAGAAAATATAGATGTACATACACAAACCAACTGCAGCTCGACCTCCTTTTGGCAATTCCGCCCTGGCAGCGATCATGTTAAATCTCATAAGGAAAATGTGTGTAAGTGATCTGTTCCTATAGCGCGAGCAGATGAAAGCGAGCGCCGCTGCTGCTTCCTCCGTGAATCCGTATGATGAGGAGCGAAGCTTTTATAGAATTAAAGTGTTGTGGGATGAGATCTGGGTAGAGCTGGCATCTCCTGAAGGTTATGGCGATACATTCCAGATGTGGAAGTTTATTCCTACCAGCAGTTTGCGGCACATTTGTATATTTTGAAGTTCTATGCGGTTTCCTGTATTGGGATTTTCAAGATGGCGACGTCTGGTTGTAACACCTCAATCCGTAAAGGGGATATAGTCCTAGCAGACAGCAGTGTACAGATCTGGAGGGGATTTAATAGGAGGTATCTATCCTGTGCCAAAATAATATGCAGCCACTGCAAAGCTCCTAATCCTCTGCATAGAAACTCCATCTTCCTGTAGTCGCCACTAGAGGGAGCTCTGGAGCTTAATGCAGACTCTTTATACATTGAGCTCTATCATAACACAGCAGGTTGTAAACTCTTGAGCTCCCCCTAGTGGTGCCTGCAGGAAGGCAGAAACTTATTCTAAGGGAACCTCCATACTGACTATTCTGCTTCTGTACTTTCTAAGGTTCCTGATTAGCCCAAGGAAATGCAGAATTTTGCTAAAAAAGTCAATTTTAATGTAGTCCTGCCCTATACAGAGTATATAGAGAGAAGTCCAAGCTGGCCGTGTCTTAGTCTGGCTCGCAGATTGTGATTTTATTTTCTCTTACTCTATTTTCTGTACATTGTTATGTGGGCGGCCATCTTGCCTGAGCTTCTCCTTTGCTTTTACAGCATTTGGGGGTCAGTTGATTCATAGATGTCTATGGGACAGTTTTCTAAATGTGTTCTGTGCAGGGAGGTGGAGGAGATGAGCTATGACTTCATGTAACGTCGGTAGTGGACATATAACGTTGGGTCAGTGGTGTTATCCATAGGGGTGTTATCTTCCATTGTAATCCTGTATATAGTGTAAACGAGGCCATTTCTGCAGGGTTGGTGTTAGTTTATTATTAGGCTTAGTGGCCAAAGTGAAAATTGCAGGATGTAGTGTTCTTCCCTGCCTGTTATGTCCTGCGCTTGCGCCTTGATGTAGGGTGTTCCTGCCCTGACTTTTCTGATGTGCTTGCATGTTTGCAGTTAGGGTGCACACGCCCTAGAAGTTGTAGACAAGGGCACATGCGGAGTGAAGCTCCCAGCTAGGGGGGACTAGGGTACGGCCAGCTTGTCCTCTGGGTGTGGGGTTAGTTTTGTACTTGCAGCAGGTGCCATATTCTGTTCTAGACGCCCTGTGTTTTTTGCAGTGTCCCCTTATATAATAACCTTACGCCCAGACCCAATTACTTCGGCTTCACACAGACACCGTCCTAAAACATCAAATCCATCAGGCTGAAGAAATCCAGCTCTGAAGCCGCCGTCCCCTATTAATTCATCAATATTTGAGCAGCAGTGCGCTGACATCAGACGGTAAATCTCCGCGCCCTGCTCCACATCTGCACTTATATATTTATTTCTGTTAAAGGAACAGACAATGTGCAAATCCAATGTAATGAATAATGAAGCAGATGAATAGAGGATATCCTCCAAGGAATGAAAACAGGGGATTAGTTACAAGTTCGGGCGCTCCCCAAGGGCCCGCCATGGACCGCGTCCAGCGCACAGGATGGTGATGACTCTGTTAAAGGCACAGCGGCGAATTATCCTCTCCTGCCGTGTCTGTCGCTGTGGTCTCTGCTCAGATCCGGTGTCATCTGTGCAGTGCGGAGGATGAAACGGGATCATCTGAGACTATCCTCCATCTCTATCCTCCATCCCTGTCCTATCCTCCATCCCTGTCCTATCCTCCATCCCTGTCCTATCCTCCATCCCTGTCCTATCCTCCATCCCTGTCCTATCCTCCATCCCTGTCCTATCCTCCATCCCTGTCCTATCCTCCATCCCTGTCCTATCCTCCATCCCTGTCCTATCCTCCATCCCTGTCCTATCCTCCATCCCTGTCCTATCCTCCATCCCTGTCCTATCCTCCATCCCTGTCCTATCCTCCATCCCTGTCCTATCCTCCATCCCTGTCCTATCCTCCATCCCTGTCCTATCCTCCATCCCTGTCCTATCCTCCATCCCTGTCCTATCCTCCATCCCTGTCCTATCCTCCATCCCTGTCCTATCCTCCATCCCTGTCCTATCCTCCATCCCTGTCCTATCCTCCATCCCTGTCCTATCCTCCATCCCTCTCCGATCCTCCGTCCCTGTCCCGTCCTCCGTCCCTGTCCCGTCCTCCGTCCCGTCCTCCGTCCCTGTCCCGTCCTCCGTCCCTGTCCCGTCCTCCGTCCCTGTCCCGTCCTCCGTCCCTGTCCCGTCCTCCGTCCCTGTCCCGTCCTCCGTCCCTGTCCCGTCCTCCGTCCCTGTCCCGTCCTCCGTCCCTGTCCCGTCCTCCGTCCCTGTCCCGTCCTCCGTCCCTGTCCCGTCCTCCGTCCCTGTCCCGTCCCTGTCCCGTCCTCCGTCCCTGTCCCGTCCTCCATCCCGGTCCCATCCTCCAGCCCGGTCCCATCCTCCAGCCCTGTCCTATCCACCCTAAATATGGCCATGATTATAGAAGTCATCACCCAGCTTTCCCAGACACTGACAAGCAAATGTGCAGTGATATGGAAGCAGAAGGGTGGTCATTTTAATAGACTGGGTTACCATTCAGGAGTTTGGGAAAGTTGGGTGACTGGATACCGCCCAATGTGTTTGAGGGTAGATGCTATTTCGGCATGTTGTGTCCTGGCAGCCATTGCTCAGGTGCGTCCTATATACAATTCTCCTCCAGGCTATAAATAGTCATTTATTCTATACAGTGAGACCTGGGCGGAATAAGACGACGTCATCTCCTAATCTGCACATTCCTGGGTAATTGGGGCGGATGAGTCAGAATTATTACTATTTATTAGCTGGTTGTAGTAGATACAGATACACACATAGAACTTTTACTGTGAGCTCCACGTAGGAATACAATGCTACTGTCAGTGTGGTATACTGACACCATAGACCTAACAGAGGCAAACTGAGAACTTCAATGGCTACTCTTGACTATGAAGGCCCATGTAAGATGATGGCCACTGGATCATGGCTTGTACCATCCTTGCTTCTTAGTGAATGGGGCTCACCTAAGGGTCTTTCTTATATAACCGAGCAGTGGGGGGAGGCTCCTGCTGCAGCCAGTTATGTTACAGCCAGATCCGCGTCTCATCCAAGGTTTGTAAGGAGAAAAAAAAATCAAATTTTAAAAAAATTTCCAACAGTTTTTAAAAATTTGAGGGGATTTCCGTGGGCAAATACTGCAGCAAAGAATTGTCCCCAAACGGGGTCACATGTAAATGGGGTGGGGGTGGGGGGGCTGCGTTCTCGTTTTACAACCATGTTGTGTTTGATAACATTATAGATCCATGTAAATGCTCTATGTGCTCCTGCCTAACGTATGGCTACAATTAGTGCGGCTCCTCGGAGGACTCGGCCGCCCCCCTGTCCGATTTAATGAGGTCTGTGCATTGTCCTCTGGAGGCTGCCAAGAAACCCCGGTGTATCCTCCAGATAAATCTCACCGAGACAGAAACTACCCCGGGGGGGAAGAAAGAATAACCAGCCATTGGCATAAATTAACCCCATGGGACCGGGGTCCAGCTCCGAAAATAACCCTCCTCGTGTGTATATTCCAGAATTAACCCTTCAAGAGCTTACTATAGTAAGGATTTCGTGATTCCGCTATCTAGATTACCCTATAGATACAAAATGAATATCGGACTACTCAGAACGGAGTCAAAAATGGGCAATTTGCAGAGTATTGGATGGCGGGCGCCTTTCCCATAATCTAGAATCCTCAGTGACGAGTGTGTGTAGTGTAGTGTGATCCTTCAAAATTTTGGGATTGGAGATCCAGCACGCCCAATTCCTTCCTTCTCTCCCCAACTTCTGCTGTCGGGGTGTAGATGGATCTCCCCTCTAAACTCCTTAGGTAGTCAGCCGGGGTCTTGGTGGAATTGGCAGGCCTTACCAAGGTTCACCTATTGAGCATGGCGCGTGAAGATGAACTATGGAGCGACTTTGCTTTTAGGATTGGGCATGCTGGATTTTGGATAATGAACATTTGCAGAGTTGCTTTCTTTTCGGCAGTGACTGCAGGATCTGACTACACCGTTTGCCTGTAGTCTGTTACCGTGGCACATTGGTGGCACGCTGGCAGAGGACGACTCGTGGACTTGTCGTCTTTGGGGAGGAACAGAAAAAATAAATTAAAAATCTGGCATTACAAAGTTCTGGAAATTCTGATACTCCAGCCTGATCTGAACGCTCATAATCTGATAACGTGGGATATTGGGCAAACCCTTCAATTTTGGCTCGACTGGCTCACCGTCCTCCGTGTGTGGCGGCCTCTCCACTTTCTCCAAGGATGTGATGATCTGCTACTCCCTTCTTCCCATTGAGAACACATGCATGCCCAGCCAAGCCCAGCATGCATGTATACGGCCCACCAATACAAGTGACTGCAGAAGTCTCCATACCCCGTAAGCCTCCCCGGTGTAGATAAACTGTAAGGTTTCCAGAGAATTTGACTAAACAGATTAAGGATCATGGCTGGAGATAGCGGGATGAAGAAAGCCATTAGAGCGCTCCGGTGTGCCCAGTATAGAAGTGATGACTCCGTCCTGCGCTCTACACACAACCTTGGCAGTCTCTGATTTCCATTACCGGGAGCCTCCAGGATTTAGTGAACTCATCTCCCATCCAAGCGGATTTACACACAAACCTGCTTATGTTACCGCTGCATGCGCGGACCTGCACAGCTGCCGATTCGGCTTTCATGACCTCATTTGGATCCTGAGCTGTCACATACCTTTCTCAGGACCACCTCAGGGGTCGCTCCATCCCTCTACCCTGGAGCAATGCTGGACTCCTGCCAAAATCTGCTCGCTATCAAATTATTTTTGGAAAGTCAGATGAAAATTGGAAGCCTAGGTCTAAAATGTGTCATATGGTGTAGGTGTTGTCACATTATAGCGTAGGTGCTGTCACATTATAGCGCAGGTGCTGTCACATTATAGCGCAGGTGCTGTCACATTATAGCGCAGGTGCTGTCACATTATAGCGCAGGTGCTGTCACATTATAGCGCAGGTGCTGTCACTTCTAGGATATAATGTATCAGCATTACCGAGGAGGAGGAAGATGCTTTTATGCAAATACTTATATTCTTTGTCTTCCCAGAGGGCCCTACCATGTGTTGCATGGACAGTCTACTGATTTCATTAAGACCAGTGTAATACTTCATTCTCCCTGTGGTGGCGCTGTAGGATATTTGAACACTTACTGTGGGGATTGCCCATGGATTATAGCTGATCACTGTGGGACATGGCTAAAATATTACTTAAAGGGTTCCCTGTGCAAAGTTTTTATGAGTTGCCTCACCCCCACCCCCAATCAATCCCCCTGACTCTCACAATATAATGCCTCCCTAGTGCCCCATACAATACAATGTCCCTCATAACGCACCCCTCCAGGTTTCCTCCAAAGTTTCATGGTTCTAGCACAGTTGGAATTTATTTCTCTAGCCCCCGCCATTCTTGAGCAGTCAGTGCAGTTTATTTTGATCCCTGATATGTTAACTAAACTCCCTAATGTCTAGTGGGTGGTGTCAGGCAGGAGCAGGCAAGGAGGTGTGACTCAGAGCTCTAACACCATCTGCCTGTGATTGGAGCACTGAGTCACACCTCCCTGCCTGACTCCACCCACTGGACATTAGGGAGTTTAGTTAGCAAATTGGTGACACAAACTAGCTGCGCTGTTTGCTCAGGAATGGTGGGGGCTAGAGAAAAAATTCCAATTGTGCTGGAATCTGGAAAGGGGGAGCTTAAGTTGGTGGAGGTAGTGAAGTTGTCCTTATAGACTAAAAGGTCTGTAGGTAGAGACCCTTCATTAAAGGAAAAGGTCCATGCTTGGTGCAGGGCACAACCTACTCCCTTCCCTGTTACACCCCCTCAGGACCCGCATTGGACACGACATAATATATCATGTTTGCCTGGAGTGTTCCTTTAAGTCATCTTATCCTTCCAAGTATAGCAAAGACTTTTATAAGCCCCCCCCCCGGTCACAGAACCATCTGCGCCATCTCCCCTACTACCAATCTGTCACTCACTACTACTCCCATGGTATCGATCCATCACCCCACAGCCGGCACTGCGAATTACCAGCCGATCAGTTTGAAGGAAAAAAAATAATAAATTGTCACCATCAAAAATGTAGTTAATCCCATAATGGCCGCCTAAAAGATGGCAGACAATGAGCGATACGGTGCGATTAGGAGACAATGAGCAGATCTGGTGGAGAACATGTTGGAGCAGCGAGGGAAATAAGCCCGGGGTTATACGTGTCTGCAATTAAGGAAAACAGTGATTAGATCACACAGTAGGACTAATTACTGGTCTGCACAAGCCACAGCATCAAGGCGGCCGCATTCACACAGCCCGCGCTCTACAGATCCAGAGCAGGTAGGAACACGACAGTACTGCGAGTATCAGAGAGAATCATGGATAGAGTATTGTAAGGGTTAATGAGCCTCTAAGATGTCACTCAAATACATTGTCCCCCCACCATAGTAATAGGCAAACAGCCCCGGGAGCAGTACACTGACTGTACCAGCAGAATAGTGAGCGCAGCTCTGGAGTATAATACAGGATAAGTAATGTAATGTATGTACACAGTGACTGCACCAGCAGAATAGTGAGCGCAGCTCTGGAGTATAATACAGGATAAGTAATGTAATGTATGTACACAGTGACTGCACCAGCAGAATAGTGAGCGCAGCTCTGGAGTATAATACAGGATAAGTAATGTAATGTATGTACACAGTGACTGCACCAGCAGAATAGTGAGCGCAGCTCTGGAGTATAATACAGGATAAGTAATGTAATGTATGTACACAGTGACTGTACCAGCAGAATAGTGAGCGCAGCTCTGGAGTATAATACAGGATATGTAATGTATGTACACAGTGACTGCACCAGCAGAATAGTGAGCGCTGCTCTGGAGTATAATACAGGATAAGTAATGTACACAGTGACTGCACCAGCAGAATAGTGAGCGCAGCTCTGGAGTATAATACAGGATAAGTAATGTAATGTATGTACACAGTATGTATACCAGCAGAATAGTGAGCACAGCTCTGGAGTATAATACAGGATAAGTAATGTAATGTATGTACACAGTGACTGTACCAGCAGAATAGTAAGCGCAGCTCTGGAGTATAATACAGGATAAGTAATGTAATGTATGTACACAGTGACTGCACCAGCAGAATAGTGAGCGCAGCTCTGGAGTATAATGAAGGGTATATAGATATTTACTAAGCTGTGATAGGGGGATTATTGGTGATATATATTTTATGTCACTTCTAAGGACCAGAGAATTGTTGGGCATGTACAGATCTTCATGTTGTCCTCCCTTACACTTGCCATATATCCCGTCTACATACAGTCCTATAACCTCTGACTACAAGGGCGGCTCTACATCAGGCGATCACAGGAAGGAAGTCTAATAATGTAGCGCGAGCCTCCTCTTTAATGGCTCCTAAATGGAGTGTTTCACCTAAGTCCTTCTGCACTTCTTAATGCAGAGCTGAAGCCGTCGGCTCATACTACAGCTCTCGAGTATTAAGGAGCTCTGTGGGGATTGGTGGGACTGAATAGGCCATTACTTAGGATTCCCACTTCCAGGCAGTAAAATATGAATCTCATCGGCAGTAAATGAGACATTACCGAGGCCAGTAGAGATGATGGCGGAGCCAAATTCAAGATCAACCTTCTGTCTGGGCGACAGTCGTATCAGCCTCAGGTGGTCAAGTGCCGGCGCCTTCATAGATACTCATTGTGCAAGGTCATAAGTCAGGGGGGGGGGGGGGGAGTGCTAACGATAATGGGATCCAGAATATCAGGGATGCAGTGAATTTCTATGAGGAACATGGATAAGTCGCACCTATATATTCTATAGGTTCTGCAGATTCACATGCATTGAGGGAAGGGCTGTGGATATACAAAAGGTTCTCTTTAGAAATTTGCGGGTTGACGGGTGAATGGTTCTCATAGAAATCCATGTGGTTTCTGGTTTCCATTGCAGAGATCCAGGTGGTGAATCTGGACTGGAATCTGGACTGCTGTTTTGGAGTTCTTGCCCCTTCCTCAGGCTTCAGGGTCTGATATGGCTTTATATATAAAACCTGTGGGCCAGAAAACCCCATATATATGTCTTGATATGGGAAATAAAGTGGCGCATTCAGTTTTTCAGCATGCTGCAAAGAGAGTTGTTAGTAATTCTTTTCTACTGACCTCTAGTGGCCGATAAGAAAACTGCAATATTGTGTTTTTCTTTTTTTTTTTTTAACCAAACCTTTAAGTTAAAAGACAAATTAATCCTGTAATTGGTTTATTCCTCATTTTATCACACTTTTCTAAGTGTGAGCGATGAGGCCGTCACATGCGCAAAAGTATAACAAATCGGATTTTTCTATTCATTCTTCCCTCTCATATTATCAGCGATGGGGATTTGTCACATGGAGAGAGATTTAATGTCGCCAAGTCTGCAATTGGTATCTGAGACCCGTTGTGCGCCTCCCTATCGCTGCCTGTTTTCGGTGTGATAGATACTGCTGCGCCTGCAGATCAGCGTGGCGTCCTATAAATCATAATAACAGTGTCTCCTGTTGTGTAGGATGATTGCAAGCGGAGAAAAACAAGATTATGTTTCTCCCCCGGCGCTTCGTACGTTTGCAAACACACCTTGACTGATTGTATTGATCCAGGTGACAAAAAGGGAGATGTTCGAAATGTCCTCTATGCAATCCCATTGTATGGATCACTGACTTCCAAAGCCCGGCCGGGAACTTCAGGTCATTGGAGAGAAATCCCTGCAGGCTCAGAGTTCTGTCTGTACAGGAAAAGAATTCAGATTAAAAGATGCAGTACATGATCCGTCCAGTAGAGGGAACCAGATCACATTGAATTTGTAGACTATTCCAATACAAGTTGGATATACGCTTTTATGTAAATGCGGTTTATATATAGATATATTGGGGGCATTTTAAAGCTTTTTAGGGGTCGTAAACTTTACTAGTATATCCATTATAGTGGGCCTACATCCTAATACTGGACAGGTCTGTGTGTGTGTATAAATCTTCTTGACCACAGGGATCCATTAGAGAGATCCTACGTGTATAGACAAAGGATATCACTATCCATTAGACGCCATGCTTTTATAAGAGTTATCCATGATGCCCCCATAACAGCCACAATGCCCCTATTACTAGCCACCACAGTCCCCCCCCCCCCCCCCCCCAGTTACAGCCACTGTGCTTTCATAGCAGGCACCCGGGGTACCCCTATAGCCTTAGTAAAACCATAGGTGACAAACACAGTCGGCTTCACCATGACGCTACTGAATTTCGCTTCCACTCACAAGCCGCTCCCTCTTCCTGGGATGGGGGCGCCGCACTTAGCAGAAGTGATTGGCTAGGGCATCACCTTCTGTGACGTAAAGGTTAATATTGGGGACTATTTTAGGTAGTAGAATTGGTTTGTAGAGTTTCTTTGTTAAAGTTGTGTTTCACAAATCGAGAAAAGGGTCTACTATTTTGGCCAGATACAGCGCTACGCTTGTCTGTAGGCTGTGTCTGGTATTGCAGTTGAGTCTCTTACATATTTTAAATGTTGTAGCATTTCAGACCCTAGCGCTTTCAGTAACCACGATGAACTGCATGCTGGGGCTTTTCATGGAAGTCTATGGTGTCTGTGATAATAACAGTGTATGGCATTGCATGACCCGGGGCCTGGAGACAGCTGAGACCATCGGCATCCTTAATCCCTTCCTTCTGTGATCTTTAAGTCTTGCATTGTGCCGAGAGGCAAATCTTATTTCCGTATGAGACTTGCTCATAGACCCAGGCTGCGCTGAGGGTTAAGTCCTGCCCCGTTGCATGCTGGGTAATCTACTTTCGGAGATTTTCATACAGATAGTAGGCCGGAGTTTGTACCAGGAGGTGCCAGTTAAGTGCTCCTATAATCACTGGGCCCATTAACGTTACAGGAATGTATTAAATTCTGTAAGGCGGCAGCGGCCTCGCTCCTTGTGTCTCAGCCATAGTGTAATCTAAACCTTTTGCAAAAGAAAATGATTCCTTTCAGAGTATTCCCAGTTTTACGCTCGTACGTTAATCACCTCTCAGCCATTTCTTGTCGCTGAACCTTAAAGGCATAGCGTACTTAAAGGTATTCAAGTGGATCGCACTGAGCTGTAATTCCAGCTGTAACCACTACACTAGCGAGATAGCCCCTACCAACCTATCCTATGGATAAGTCATCAATATCGCCATTTTAGAAAACCCCTTTAAAGAGAATTTCACCAACTTCAACTTTTTGGATCCTTCAATAGGCTCTGCTTTGCTGATTCTAGCGCAGTTGGAATTTTTTCTCTAGCCTGCACTGTCCCTGAGCAGTCAGTGTTGTTAGTTTCTGTTCTCTGTTGTTAGGTGGGCGGTCCTAGACTGGTAGTCTGAGACCACCCACCTAACAGTAAAGCCTCATTTGCATATCGGGTACTAAAACTAACAACGCTGATTACTTGGGAATGGTAGGGGCTAGAGAAAAAATTCCAACTATGCCAGAATCAGCAGAGCACCGCCTATCGAGGGATAGATATAGTTGGAGTTGCTCGGAGATGTTGAAAGGTCCTCTTTTAGAGAGGTTGCCCCATTATGAAATCTTGTTGATAGGTATCTAATTATCACTAGAGATTCTACATTTGAGTCCCAGTGAACATGAGGATATGGATCCCGTTGTAAGGCGCAACCGTGAGTGTGTTGCTACTTACAATATCTATAGGACGGACAGAAATAGGCGAGCAGAGTCCCATACACTTTGCCTGGAATGTCCCGGAGCATGCAGGACCATTGCTTCATTCAAACAGGGGACACTGGACTGCCACTCTCATGATTCGTGAGGGTCCTGGTGGTCGGACCTCCAGAAACCAAAGGCTGATCAGCCTTCCTGTGGGTAGATAAGTTGTTGTGCACAACCCCTTTAAAAGGAGGAATCTGGAGTAAAAATGAAATTTCAAAGATTGTCTTAATAGAGGGTGGTCTCGTTCACATTAATTCCCCGCTGCAAGGGTCTACAGGACTCAACACATGACAAGACAGCTCATTAATTTCATCCAGAATTTGCAGTACTCCATTTGACCTGCAGTGGTGCTGCAGAGAATACGAACACTTACTCTAGATTCCATCAGAGATTACAGCCGACCAAGAGAGGCCTTCTAACAAAAAGTGATTGTCCAAAGTGAAAAACCTCTTTATTCTAAGAGGCTTGAGCCTTTTTAGTGTTCTTGTAATTGGTTGAGCAAATCCTAGTGTCCCTTTTTAATGAGATTTATGTTGCAAACTTTGGAGTTGGTTGGTATTACACAAGCAGAGATTGCACGTCTTCCATCAGACACTTTGAAGATCAAACCTCTGGCTCTAATCCTTACGTCCTTGGGCAAGTTGTTTTATCAGCCTAAAATAATGTTCTTTAGTGAATGTGTGCCAACAATGTAATTAAACCTCAGAAAATAAAACCGCCGAGGACGAAAACTGGATAATCTCCGAATAACGACTGCAGTCTGCGGCGCCCTGAAAGAGTGGGCTCCAGGGGACAACTTATAGGGGGCGCAGTCACACCTAGGCCCAGGAGAGAGAGAATAAAGAGTTATATAGGGGTGTATACAGGGGGCGCCACTATACAATGATCTACATTCTGTCAATTTTGGGATAGTATTCACTTCTCCAACCACAATGGCTATCTCTGGGCCCCTGTCTCCGTCTCTGGGCCTCTGTCATCGTCTCTGCCCCTGTCGCCGTCTCTGGGCCCCTGTCGCCGTCTCTGGGCCCCTGTCGCCGTCTCTGGGCCCCTGTCGCCGTCTCTGGGCCCCTGTCGCCGTCTCTGGGCCCCTGTCGCCGTCTCTGGGCCCCCTGTCGCCCTCTCTGGGCCCCCTGTCGCCCTCTCTGGGCCCCCTGTCGCCCTCTCTGGGCCCCCTGTCGCCCTCTCTGGGCCCCCTGTCGCCCTCTCTGGGCCCCTGTCGCCCTCTCTGGGCCCCTGTCGCTGTCTCTATTATAGAACACTTTGAGCTTTTCACTTTCACGCAGAGATTTCTTTCCTTTTATGTAGTAAATCTCCATCCTTTTGTATCCAGAATATTCCTCCGGCCGAGCTGATCTGTAATCTGGCCTCTGGGAGGCGCTAATGGCTCACCAGCTTTTATAATTACAGTACAGATTTCGGCTCCTGGCGCTGCCGCTCGATCTCCAGCCCGGCTAATGAACCTTAGCCCATCTGCTGCCATTAACGCTGGAAAATATTGGTTGCGCTTTTTCCAATGCCCCTTTTGTTTCACCGTGGCACAAACAATGGAGGCCCCGAACTAGCCAAGTGTGGCCGCCTCACCACAGCACATTAGCCTGGATATTAGTTTGGGATTTATAATGCAGAACCGGTATCATCCTTCAGCCATGTGCCGTGTAACAAAGACAAATCGCGGCGGCCGCACGCGCGCAACCTCTTAATGGATGCGTAAATATAATTTGCAGTCATTGTAACCCGCACATTAAGCTTATTATACATTGTTTGTTCTCTGTAACACCTTCACTGCTGGCTATGGAAACCTAACAGGCCGTAGGATCATAGAAGTAGCCACTGGAACCACTACCGGGCCCATAAAGAAGGGGGCCCATGTGATGTGACCAGACCGGATGGATAGATAGGCGACAGGTGGATGGATGTTCTTGAAGAACGGATACATATTACATTCTGGATAGATGAATAGATATTACAAATATACTAGACAGGATCGGTGGATCAATCGGAGGATCGGTGGATCAATCAGAAGATCGGTGGTTTAATCGGAGAATTGGTGAATCGATCTTAGATGGCTACAAGAGTTGTTGACTCGTAGTATTTAATGACTTGCTTGACAGTGACATAAGGGTTAAATGTTGCGAGCGATCCATCCACCTGGGGCCTGTACTAGGACTAGGATAATATCCCATAAATCCCACCTCGGCCGCTCCTCCCCAGTATTTATCCGGAGATTATTTTGGTGAATGTCTCTATCTCCAGTCTCTTACCCATTGTCTAATGTTTATAGTAGTGTCAAGTCCCTTTATATTGATGAGCCCGAACGCGTCTGAGCCGGGGACATTATAAGATTAAGCGATGTGCCCAAGGTCATAGGCAGGCGAGGAAATCAAACAGACTCTCCGAGTTGCGACAGACTCATTGTTCTCAATCAGTAGAGATATTGACCGGTGTACACCATTGTGGTCACCTACAGACATGTATAGAACAAACCTGTATATACTGTAGGGTCCTATGTACATACATATGTACAGGTATGTAGGTATTTATACCCAATGACGTGCAGTGATAAATAATACCGCCCTCTGGTCATATAAAATACTACTGTTCAATACCAAAATACTGCCATACTAATCCTCACCATACCATGAGTACCATAATACTGCCATACTAACCCTCACCGTACCATGAGTATCATAATACTGCCATACTAACCCTCACCAGACTCATTGTTCTCAATCAGTAGAGATATTGACCGGTGTACACCATTGTGGTCACCTACAGACATGTATAGAACAAACCTGTATATTGGGTATTTATACCCAATGACGTGCAGTGATAAATAATACCGCCCTCTGGTCATATAAAATACTACTGTTCAATACCATAATACTACCATACTTACCCCCCACCATACTATAGTACCATAATACTGCCATACTAACCATCACCATACCATGAGTACCATAATACTGCCATACTAACCTTCACCCGCAATTGCCCGTTTCACCGCCACCTTAAATTAACCCTTGCCGAGTATACCCTGCCGCTTCCACGTTGCCGACACTATAGATTCCTCCTTGTGGTACACGTTGAGTTCTCTCCTCTTTTGATGAGGTTTCGGGACAGAGGGCTCTTTGAGATTTGTGCGGTTTTGCTAAACTAGACATTCATGGGGAAGAGGCGGCCATCGCTGGTAGCAGTGGAAAAATCCTGTTTATAAAGGATTGTATTCAAACATTGCTTTTCCTATGAGAGAATGCGAGTTCTTCTGCCATGTGAAAGGTGAATATAATGTTCCATCCCTTGTCCGGGCCCTCCGCTGCTGAGCCAGTTACAAAATTAAAGGGACGGTACAAATTTGGACATGACTATATTCAGATTTGTAGACTATTAAAAGTTGAATATTTTTGCAAATATAATGCTTAGATTTTGCAGCGTTTTGAAGACTTTCCCTGCACATCTCTACCCGGTCCCGATCTGTTGCCAATAGATACGACCATGAATGCTGGAACTTTCTATGGTCATGTGTCCAGGTTATCTTCTCATACATGTCATGTCCCTGTCCACAATAAGGACATCATGGCTGGTCCCAGACTGTAGAAAGTTCCTGCATTCATGGTTTAATCCATTGACTGCAGATCAGCACTTCAATAGTTAGAGGAAATCTTTAGAACTGCAAAATATTCAATTATTTCTATTTGCAAAAATTTTACATTTTTGTCTGCACATTTAAATATACTAATCGTGATGGAAAAATCTTCTTTTAAAGGGGTTGTCCACTTGTTCCCTGACAATGAGCTTAGCACAGGTCCTCCAGTGATCGGCTGTGATCTGGGACGGCAAGTGTTCGATTTCTCTACAGCACCTCTACAGGTGAAATGGAGTATTGCACAGCTGGCATTGAAATCAATGAGATTGTGAAATGCATGGACAGGTTGGGTCCTCCAGAGTCAGAGACACTCTCTTTGCATCGGCTCCTGAATGTTCCCTGTTTAACTCCGAATAGCCTAACAGGGTATATGCAAATGAGTTGACCTTGTACCCAAAAATGTAATGCAGAGTGTTCTTCCATTTCTGTATGAACTGATGACTTTCGTCCTTTCTGTTACAGAATGATCACCATGCCACCAGGAACTGTCCTCCTTGCCACCTTGTGTTTTCTCGGCACCTCCGTCTCCGGCACTCAAGCCTATGTTACGTTTTCCCAGAACACCACAATGTTCAATCACCTCACCCTGGACGCCAACACAGGGACCCTATATCTTGGTGCCACAAACTATCTTTACCAATTAACCGAGGATTTAGCGCTTGAGGCCGATCCAGTCCAGACTGGCCCCGTGTTGGACAGCAAGGATTGTTTACCGCCGGTCACCACCGAATGTGCACATGTACAGAACACAAATAACCACAACAAGCTTCTACTGGTGGTGCCAAGCCAAAAAGAGCTCATCGTGTGCGGCAGTGTCTTCCAAGGCATTTGCGAGAAGAGACTCTTGGGATCAGTCAACGAGGTCCTCTTCAGGCCCGAAAGACCGGTAGACTCTCAGTACGTCGCCGCGAATGATCCAAATGTCACCACCGTTGGTTTGGTTGGCCTTTCCAAGGATGGCACCCCTCTGTTGTTTGTAGGAAGAGGTTACACCAGTAAAGGAGTAGGTGGTATTCCTCCCATTACCACCCGCAACCTGAACGGAGGAAGCGACTCCCATTCCGTCTTCTCGTACGAAGAGACGGCCAAATTAGCAGTAGTTGGCCGACTCTCGGAGTACAACCACCACTTTGTGAAAGTCTTTACTCACCGATCCAATGTTTATTTCCTATTTTATCGCCGTGACCTCAAATCCCCGTCCCGGGAATATAAGACCTATATCTCTCGTATCTGCCCCGATGACTCCCATTACTATTCCTACGTTGAGTTGCCTCTTAGTTGCCAAACTAAAGATGGCAGTAGGAGCTACAATCTTCTTCAGGCTGCCTATGTGACCCAGCCTGGAGAGAAGATGTCAAGGGGTGTCCTAAATACTAAAGGAGATGTACTCTTTGCCGTGTTCTCTCAGTGGCATGCAGCCTCCGGGAAAGTAAGTGAAGAATCAGGTTTGTGCTTATATCCTATGGAACTTATCGACCGACTGATCAACCGGACTAGAGACATCTGCTACACCAGGGATGGTAGGGATGAAGATGACCGAGAAGTGGCGTATATTGAATACGATGTGAAGTCCAACTGTGTTCAGCTCCCTTCTGTGAGTATTGATTTTGCCTGTTCATATGTATGTTGCTCCTCGGGGGCGGGGCATAAGAGAAATGTGTGTTATGCTTCACACTCTGTTCCCGAAGCTCAACAGCGTTTTATTGAACCCAATTTTTTCTAAGGGTCATTTAAGTAGGGGACAAAAGATGGCTTACCCTGTTTCGTTGTGGTCTGCCGTCCGAGGATCCAGTGACTTATGGAAGATCGATCTTTATGGCATTCATTACTTGAATATATTCATTTTGCTTGTAGGATACTCTTGATGCTTATCCCTGCGGCTCCGACCATACCCCAAGCCCCATGGCAAGCTGGGATCCTCTAGAAGCTGCTCCTGTTTTCGAGAGCCCAGACGCTCGACTAACCGCCATTGCCGTCAACGTAGAAGAAGAGCACACCATTGCGTTTATTGGTGACAGCAAAGGACAACTTAATAAGGTGGGTCACAAATCTTAACCCTGCACCAACTCCTTTGTCTCCAGACCTTTCATTCTGGATATTTTCCAAGAATAACCCCACCCCACCCCCCCATATTACTTAATGATTGGAACATGCCCATGTGCCGCCTGAGTACATGGTGCGTAACCCCCTCACCAGACCTGCAGATAACAGATTAGTGAGCCTTGTACCTTCTCTGCTCCGACGCTGCTCATTTTAATTGTTCATTTAGACCTAAATTACTTTATATGCAAATACATGCAGACAATGGAGGCAGCCATCCAGATACCTGCAGGAATTTACCGTTTTAATTTGACGCCTGCAAACCTGACTCTTATAAGAATGAGGCTTATTCACTTATGTTGTACAGACACAAAGAAAACGTGTTCATGTACCTGACTATGGTACAGTCAATAGGGGCCCAGTTCAGGGACCCCCCAGAGATGGTTTCTTCCATTTTTTCACTCACTGCTAAGCAGGGGTGGGATTCAGTTCAGCAGGTACTGGGAGGGGAGGAGGCAAAATTTAGGCCACACCCTTTCTCCTCCCCACCCCCCACATTAAATATGTCCCCTATACCAATAATAGTAAGTAGATCCCACAAGACCAGGCGGATCGCTTCTTTCACAATCTAGGCTAGAGCGGCCCTTGATCTACGCCGGCCCCTGTTTGTGAGACTTTGACCTTTTCTGTAGGAAAAACATGTCCCATTAATCGTCCGTCTAGCGCAAGGTCGCGGTGATATTTAGCACGGATCGTGTTGTTTTCCACCCTTGTCACTGACCGCATTGGCTTTAAGCAGCTCGTTTGTACTCGAGCAGATTCCTGGTGTCCGCTCACCTGGATCAAATTGTATTAGAGCAATTTCCTGTTCACACAAGCAGCGCGCAGAGCGGGATTCGGGCAGAAACTTTCAGAGAAACCGCCGATGATGTCACAGCGGGGATCAGAAAAACCGTATGTCAACTGTCCTTACCTGATACAGCCATAATACGCGATCGTATCCTCCATAGGAAATGCTCGTTGCCTACACTTGGCGCCCAATTTGTAGCAGAGCTGAGTTGATAACTGGAATCTAGATTTCGGTATTTTTTTATGTGCTAAACCACTTTTCAGGCTGTGCTGGAGTCTGCTACAAATCGGTGGAGAGAAGTCCTGCACGGTTTCAGTATAAAAAATGGCGGTAACCTGGTGGAGCACAAACTCCCTCACTACTGGACCCAAATAACGTAGACCCTGGCGCAAATGTGAACCTAGCCTAACCGAACACAAACACAATTGGATATAAAATTTGGAGACCATTAAAAGCGAAAAATTTTTGCAAATATGAAAAATTTTAAATTTTGCCAAGTTGTAAAATTTTCCCTAAACCTCCTAGAGGTGACATCGGTTCAGATTGACCTTGGACAGTTTTGGTCAAATTTCTTACACCGCACGAGAACGTCTTCACGGCCGCATCAATATTCCTGCAGCAAAGTCCCAACATGTGTCAGGCCGCCTCACCCTCATGTAAAGCTCCTCCGAATCATATAATCTAATAAGACGTCTCCATCGTCGGCTTCAGTGACGACATACATGTGCGGTCACTTTATAGAAGGTATATGTCGCCGCCGTGTCCGATCCCTCCGTCCTCGTAGTGACTTGGACAATGGAGAGTTGTGTAGGACGGCACCGTGGGGTTAGGAGTTAATTGGTATGGCTACCGAGCGCTTTCTAATTCACGGCACGGTCGCCTCGCCAGGGTACGGATTACGTGCCGTAACTTTATAAAAGATTGTTGCCGTTTTTGTGTTTTCCAAAGCCGATGCTGCGCTGCCACCTAGTGGTGAGATTGGAGACTGAAGGTCCTACTCAAGGTCGCGTAAACCTGACTAGTCACTTAGAACAACCTTGTTGCTACCGCATGATGGATGGTTCGGGGCTGGCACTGGGATCTATAGGGGCAGACAGCTGAGGAATGACTTGAGACGGTGACATTATGTCTCTAGACAATGCTCTTAGACTTACGATTACTTGTCTAAAAAAAACCTCCTGTGTGTCAGCGACCGCCACATGGAGGACAAGGAGCTGTTTGCTAGATGATATTTCTCCCTAGCAACAACTGAGCGAGGCAGGTCCAGGAATATCGCGTCGGCTTCCTTCCTTATACATTGTCTTACATCAGATTTTCAGCCCCCGGAGCTGACGCTGAGACCTATCCACCCAACTGTAGAACTGGCAGCCGCTTTTTTTGTGATCTATGGAGCGGGACCCCTCCAAAAAAAGTACAGGGCACTAGGGAGCTCAGTGCAAATGGGTTTCCTAAAACTGTATACATTGAGCTCCCCCTAGTGGCAGAAGTTTTACAACCACTAATTTGAGATTTGGCTGCAGGATCCAACCGCACAGCCTTTTGTTTGTTGTCTGTAACCATATGAGCTATATAGACTAAGATATTGTGTTTGACCATCTGCAGGTCTACCTCGGAGGTAACAATGATGCCCAGCTGTATGCCAGTGTGCCCACCCAGTCCAGCACCGCAGTCTCTGCCGACCTGCTGTTTGATCAGCCAGAAAAGCACCTGTATATCATGACGCAGTCCACGGTACGGGGAAGCAGGAGGACTAGGACGTGTATTATATATCACATGTACGGTATTATTTATACTCCTTATCCCTTATAGGTTACCAAGGTGCCACTTTCTGAATGTTCCCAGCACACAGATTGCGCCTCGTGTCTCGCCGCCAGGGATCCCTACTGTGGCTGGTGTGTTCTCCATGGAAAGTAAGTTGTCATATTCTATAGAAAGTGTGTGTGTGCATCGGACTTGTCTGTTTATATAGACTCATCAGGCCTGTGGGAAATGCAGTAACTCTCCACTAGAGGGTGCAATGGTGTCCACACAATTTAAAGGGGTCATGTCATGAAAATACCTGATCGATGGGGTTGACTGGTAAGACCCCCCCCCCCCCCCCCATGATCCTGCTGTGATCAGGATGTACTCCTAAGCACTCCAGTAGGGCTTCATCCACAGGGGGTATATGGCATCCTCTAACGTCCCCCACCTTTCTACCTGGCACAGGTGTAGCCGGCGATACGAGTGTCTACGTTCCGGAGAGAAGAACCAATGGCTTTGGGCTCATCATCCGAACCAGCAATGTCTGACCGTCCAGTCTCTAAGTCCGGCAAATATCAGCAAAGAGGAGAAGAGAAATGTGCGTATCGGGCAGTGGTAGGGGCTGGGTGCCAGGGGGCGCCACTTTACCTTTGCCAAGGTATTTAGATCTACAGCATGGACAGAAGGCTGAATGTTTGCTGCAGGTGGTGGAAGTATCGGGAGCAGGATGGGGGTTGTCATTGTTAACCCTTTCAGCCAACATCCTATTTGGGCTCTGCATAAAGGATTTTGGTTACATTTTATCATCTTGTTTCTTCTCTCAGATCTTCCTGTCCATCCATGACTTACCATCTCTGTACCATGAAGAATCCTACTCCTGTTTCTTTGAAGATTTCGAGAGTCGAGCGGTCAGGACGGAGTCTGGGGTCATGTGTCCATCTCCCGACCCCAGCAAAGCCCCTGTGATCAAAGCAGGAACAGGTCGGTGGGATGTGGGTGTGTCAGGATGTGGACAGACCCCTGGGGGAGGGGCAGCTGTACTCTGCTCACTGTCGCCCCCTGCTGTATCAGGCTGCAGTGATAATCTCTTTATTATTTGTGCTTCACTTGCAGATCATGTAAGAGTTAAACTACAGCTCCAGTTTGGGGCAGTGACCATTACGACGGTGGACTTCATCTTTTATGACTGTACTGCAGTGGCCCAGCTCTACAAGAGTGCCCCGTGAGTACAGACCTCTGGAGGGGAGGGGGGCATCCACTAGATCCAAGATGGAGCACACTGAGCAGCCCTCCCGACTATAGGGGCAGATGTGGGAGTCTAAGCTGTAACACACGGGGAAGGGTCGTGGACGATGGATGGAAACCGAGATGAACATTAGAGAGAGGTTGGAGTTGTCAGGTTCTTATCTTTGTGTATAACCTTGCAGGTGTCGGGGATGTGCGAGTAGTGAATGGGGGTGCAACTGGTGTATTCACCAACATGTCTGCACCCATAAAGCTACATGTGAAGAGGGGACCATTATATACAATAGACTGGTAAGTGTCTCCTATCTATCCAAGGATCTATCTTCTCGTGTCTTTATGGATCCATCTTTCTATCCACTTTTTATATTCTGCACCTCTTTCCATTACCAGGCTCAGTTTCCAGCACCAGAACCATTACCAACTCCCATCTTTGTACCAAAACCTGAACCTACAACCATAGTTGTTCCTACCACCACGTTTTTGCCAACCACCCCTAGTCCTGTTCCTGAGACAACAACCACGACGACTGTGGCCACCACCACAACTCCTACCATCGTAGAGACCACACCTACGCCAGTCCCTACCACTGTGCCAACCACCACCATTGTCACAACCACGGAGGCTACGACAGAAGTTATTACCACCCCTGAACCCGAGCCGACCACATTTGAACCCACTACAGAGGAACCTACTCCCGAAATAACAACTCTGCCCCCAACAGAAGAACCCACCACCCTTCCCACTACAGTGCCAACCACTGTGCCCGTAGACATTGTCACAAGTCCAGGTGTCACAGATGGAACCACCCTTTCCGTCACTTCTGAGATTGATATGACTGAAGAAGTTTGGACAACCGAGAGCCCAACCACCCCTCCGGACACTACGGTGCCCCCTTTGGTCCAGGCACCTACTGAGTTTGATAATGACAGTGAGATGACCTGGGTGACCACCACGTTTCTGCCACCGCCAGAGGAATTTACATCTGCTGCCCCTCTGATTCCAACCACTAACCAAATACTCAGCGTTCCTTCTTTACCCGACTTTCCGGATGATCTAGAAACTGAGGTCCCATACTCAGAAGAGCCGCCCACCATTGTTATGGAAGAGCGGGGTAAAGAAAGCTTGGACCACACTGAAGCAGATGACTGGGTGGACTCCACCAACTTGGAAAATGACACGTCTTCCTTCTCCGCCTCTACTATCCTCTCGGGTGATGGCGACGTCGAGGGAACATCATCTCATTTTCCTGCAATAATCAAACCAGACATGGATTATCAGTTTGATGACCCCAGTTTTATGGACCTGGTAAGAGTCATGGTCACATTCTCTAGGTTGGAGGAAATAGAGGGGCGGTCCATTGTATATTACCCAGGGCTGAGAGTAGATGCTATGAGTGTTTATGGCTCTGGAGGACCTGATATGTCCATGTATTTATAGACATTGTGTAATACTTCATGTCCCCTCTGGAGGCACTGTAGGGAAATTAAACACTTGCTCCAACTTTGCCCACCGGTTACAGTTGCAGGTCAGACCCTTCTGCCAAAAAGGAATATCCCTTTAAGAAAATATAGGAGATTTGGGGCATTAAAAGAGGTCTCCTAGGACTAATACCCAAACTATTGAGGGCAAAGTATAGAATATCAGAGCAGTGGCTGTTTGGAGAGACTGCTATGTTCAGACAAACACTGTTACCTTTTTACTGCCTTCCAAGTACAGCGCCTTACCTTGTATAGTGGCTGTGTTTGGTATTGCAGCTTGAATGGGATTGAGCTACTAGCAGGTCATAAGTCCAATGAACGTGACTTCACATGGCCTTTAAAGTGGAAGTGGCACTCGCTGGTCTCTTGGAGCAGCTGATCTGTGAGGGTCCTGGGTGTAGGATCCCCACTGATCAGATATCAAGGATCTGTCCTAAGGGAAGGTCAACAAAATTGTAGTCCCAGGAAAGCCACTTTTAATAGCAAAGATTGATGGAACGGATTCTGTGCATCCCAATTCTGATACCGTATCCAAAGGACAGGATATCTCTTTACTCTTGGAGCACCCCTTTAATATTTTGGGTGTTTTTATCCATGGGGGGAGGGGTGGGCATTTATCTGGGTTGGTGGTTATGGAGGCTTCTCCTGTTTGAGACCCTCATTCATTGGCCCCAGCTGAACTAGAGAGATTATCTTCCTCTGGAGGACCCAATGTCCATGCATTTCAACCAACGTTGTGTAATACTTCATCTACCCTGTGGTGGCGCTGTAGGGAAATGAAACCCTCACCTCCAGCGTTAGCCAGACATTAGTCGATCACAAGTGATGGTTATCTTTTTAGCAAATAGGACCGGTCCCCTTTAAATAGAATGGAGGACGTTCAGTCCATTCTGTATCCTCCGAGTGCTGCCCCCGCAGGGTGGGCGGTAGTCCGAGTTACTTTACGAGCATTGGTACCTGCTTTTTAAGATCCTATAAATGATCCAATTTCAGTAAAAAGTTTCTGGGGATTAAAGCCGCCATAAAATTTACAAGAGTGTCCTCCGCTGTGAGCGCGAGGACGGAGGACCGGAGATTTATTGGACAAGTTTGCTAAAAGTTGAGTTTGGTGAAGGATCTTGTTCTTAATTGATAATACCGTGGCGTACAATGCCCTGTCTCCAGCTTGGCAGCGCCTCTGTGAAGAATTGTTAACGTTTTGAGGGCTTTGCAGGGACGCCAGCTGGCTCACGCTGAGGACAATTATGAGCCGGGACACATTATTTGAGATCTCTCTGGCATGCACATCCCACTGCTGTGAAAACCTTCTACTGCCAGGGGAGCCAGCTGGCACCGAGCTGCCATGTCTCAGACAAGACGCTGTGTTCAAGGACAATATCGCTTAGGTTGAAGTCGAGACCCTCTTAAACAATAAGATCTGTCACATTGTTATAGGAAACGCTTTCACGACTTGGGACAGCTAACCCTGGGCTGATTGATTTCTTAATATGTCTTCGTAGTCGTTAAACTCCCATTATTGTGACCCCGAGTTCCCAGTCATAAAATTCAGGCGGCTGGCAGTCACCACCAGGGGGAGCTCTGTAGGATACCACATATTAGGTGTTGGGTGCACTGTGTCACTGTGACATCTAAGGTTCACACCTATCCCTGCTTAGTTTACGGTCAAAATTTATGGTGGATCAAAATCTTGCAAGTAATTTTTTTTTCTCTTGATAGAATAAAGAGGAGCTCTTCTGGGGTCCGGAGGCCTGCCCCTGTGTGCACAGTATTCAGAGCCCCTCTTTACTACCAGTCAATGTGGAGCGGAAGATAACACTAGTTGGGAAAAACTTCCACCTGTACCAGGTAACCCCAATATTCTTACAGATAATGCCGAGGGCCTTGATTTTCATAGCGGCTTCCAATGGTTCCTTCTGCTGTGCGGGACCCTTTTAATGTTGACCCCCTTTACAGGTCGGCATCCTATAGGACTCTCTGCTGCCCACCTCGGGGTTACAAACACAAAAAGTTGCACCTATAGTTTGCATTTTGGGCATATGTTTGATAAAAGTTGTGAATGTGACACTAATACGATGATCTCCTACAGGATTCTCGATGGGATTATGAGTGCGTCCTGATTCTGGAAGGCAGGACGCTGATAACGGACGCCTACGTGGAGACGGACTCTAGGGACATGTCCAGTTATTATATTACATGTCAACTACACCAAGTAAGAACATCAGGATGTGATGGGCAAGGGAAAATCTGAAAAAATGGCTTGATCACAGTGGCCATTGAGATGTCGTAAGAGGTTTTTGGAGTCTGTCTACGAGCCAAGACCCTTACCAATTACTACACAGGGTAACCTCTCTTTCGGTAGAGTAGCGTCCCATTGGGATAATTTGGCTATTCCCTTTATTTGATATGGAAGGCTGGTAGTGCTTCACTCCTTTGATTTCCTTCTCCATAGAGGTGTAAGCTGCCAAACCTGTAGAGATTTCTTTCACAAGTCCCTTTTGTTGCGGTGCCTGTATACACAGGTCAGCAGAGTGTTTTATAGCTTTGGACCCTGTGTATGAGCAAAGATCCCTACCAGTGACTACAGAGAGGGTAATATCATGTCAGCGGTTCTCCATTGAGTTCAGTTGACTTTTCTGGGGTTAGCAGGGAGCCCATTGCAGTCCCCTTTTATTGCATTTGGTGGCCATTTGGTTTGCCTTCTTCTGGCTTCACTTGGCTTTCTTCTCGGTGGTGGGCTAAGCATCCAGACATAATCTCCAGAATTTATTTGGTGGGTTGGCTATAGCTTCTTGAAAGCAAGAACATGGCTGTACTTCATTCTCTAGAGAATTAGAAAGGAAAGGTCCTGCACGATATTTGGGCAGATTCCTTTCAAACCTCCAGTGAAAGTGAATAAAGTAGCAAATCTTTCGGCCAAAAGCAAACTTTACATGTTGGGTCACCCTACAAAATCCATTGTGTGATCTTGCCCTAAGGGGGCTCAGCTGATTGTCTTGGATTCTGCTCCTGGAACTCCTTACAGACTGCTTATGTTTGAACCTGGGGAAGCCTCGTTCACTGTTATGTTGCATTCAGATACTAGGAGGCCTCAGATTTTTAGAATGGAAACCACTCGTATAGAGTCCTACAGGAGCGCCTCTATGACCAAGGAGGCCTTGGCTTATATTCGGGTCGGCTTATACTCGAGTACATACGGTATGTTGTGTGAGCGTCCGCCCTGCCCCGTTCCATCACCCTCTGTTCTTGTTGCAGTACAGTTACTCTGCACCCCAGCCGGAGTTCAACGCTATGGTCTATGTGCAGAGGGATCCGGACCTGCGTGTGGACAGTTATGAGGATCTCCATGGTATGTCCAGTATCTTCAACCTTCATTAGACTAGTAGGATCTTCTCTGACCATCCAGACCAATAATGGAACTTTCCACCTTAGTGACCCTATACAACTGCTCTGTGGGACACACTGACTGCAGCCGATGTCAGACCGCCGACCCCAAGTATAACTGTGTGTGGTGTGGAGGCGAGCACCCCAGCTGTATGTACCAAGAGTCCTGCACCGAGGAGGTGGAAGGAACGTGTCCTGCACCTCTTATCCACTCGGTTAGTGAAGGGTTCCAGCCATGAGACTCCATGTGAACATTGAGGTCACCGGTTGGATAACTGGACATAGTAACTAGGATGTCATCTTTGTTTCAGATTGAGCCACTTTCAGGTCCTGTAGACGGAAGGACAAGAATTACAATCACCGGCTCCAACTTGGGGCAAAAACTGGAAGACATTCTGGACCGAGTATCTGTGGCGAATATCCCTTGTAAGGTGGACCTCATGAAATACGAGATCTCCAGCAGGTAATGGATAACAAGATGGCGTCATCAAACATAGGAGACCAGAAGCTCCAATATGTCATGTCGCCCCCTTCATGGGGCCTGGTGGGTTCAAGTGAAGTTCTCAATGTCCTCATCATATCTTGTCTTGTCTTCTGCAGTATCGTCTGTGTGGCAGGGAAGAGTTGGTCTGAGAGGCCCGGCCATGTTCTGGTAGAGGTCCCTGGAGGGCTGCATGGAGTTTCCACCCAAGTTTTTACTTATCAGGTAACATTGGGGGAGACCTGGAGGCTATTAGATGGTTGGTTGGTCCGGTGAAATTGGCAGGATTGGTAAAATAGGTTTATGGGGTTGTTTGGAGAAGTTCTGATGGGGAATAACTTCTAGAAGACCGGCCAGTTACCCGTCATGCAGATTTTGAGATGTTCATAGCCCTTGTGGGGGACCAGATTTGTAATGCAGCTTGATCTGATGCTCCAGCTCTTCTGTACATGGTGGATCCCGCTCTTCTTTTGTTCCTTCTATGCGGAGTAGAGCAAAGTCTGTCGTGTGCCGAAGAGTCTGAGTATCAGGAGACCAAGCCAAGTTAGATGACTTCTGGTCCTCCATCAGTTCTATGAAAAGCTCACAATTGGCACAATGGGGGATCGGTGTGTGTATCAATGAGTTGGCCCTTGTAGTGCACTAGATCCATTGTTAGTGTCCTCCCGCACAACCCCTTTAAGAACGTGAACAGATCACAAAATTGTCTAAGACTCTCAATGTATGATCAATGAAAGTCACATTATTTCTTTCAGAATCCCATTCTGTCTTCATTCTTTCCATCTCGTGGCCCAAAATCTGGAGGAACCCGACTGACCATTACAGGATCCAAACTTCTCACGGGGCGTCCGAGCGATACCCGAGTAATGATTGGAGATATCCCCTGTTACATGTGAGTCCATGAAGAGTCTGGAAGGAAGAGGTCCTCTCTACCAGCTCCACCTTCAGCTTAAGATGTTGTAGGACTATCTCCTATAGGGTCAGCCGAGGCCAAATATCCTATAGCCCAACACAACATCTTTGCCCCCCTAAGCTTGGCTTTGACTTAATTTGGTGACTTAGTCCTGTTTCTAAATACCTGGGCTAAGTGTCTTCTGCAAATCCCAGAGCCCACCCCTGTCCTGTTGTCAGATGACTGCCTACATACTAGGAGGTAACATTGGAGGTCCTGTTGGATACAATGGGACACCCAAGCAAGACTGCAGGGCATTCTATCAGCACAGAGTATTTCAGGACCTACCCTTGCTTGTATCTGTGTTCATGAGGGTATGAATGAACGTAATAGGGACAGTGTCATGGAAAGCAATGGTGACGCGTGCCCCATGGAAAGGACAAGACCCTCTCCCCAAAAGCACAGAGTAAGAACAGGACTCCGTTATTGGACTAGTAGGGGAAGATGCAGAGAATACATCACGTAGGACAAGTCGGCTTTATACCTTGTTCTGTCTCTTCAGCTCCTCGGAGATTCAGGAAAACTTAATGGAATGTCTGACCGCATCCAGCAACAGCACCGCCGACCTCCGGGTCACCGCCTGGTACGGGGAACAAGTCTTTAGCTTCCCTGACGCTTTCTTCTCCTTCACGGCCGACCCAAACATCACGTCTGCCAGCCCTGCCAAGAGCTTCTTCAGGTATAGAAGTCTTCAGAAGTTGTCCTTAACATGCTTGAATTAAAGGGGAACTACAGATTATAGCTCTTACCAAGTAATAGATACTCAGTCACCAGCAGGCATGCAGGGGTTAATGAACCAATGGTGGCCTCGGATACAAAGACACCGCAGGAATCCATACCATCGTTCTGTTCAACCCCATTAACCTTGTTGGAATCCCGATCAGACCGTTACCCCCATTTCTATGTATGATAACTTGTAGTTACCCGAATCCCCCTTTAATCCCCCTTCCCACTGTTTTAACACTGTGCGTTCTCTATTGTAGTGGAGGACGGGTGATTTTGGTGTATGGACAGAATCTGGATGTAGTACAAGCCCCAAAGATCCGGGTCACCGTTTCCCCAATGGAAAGGAGACGGAGGCGAAGTCTTGGGAGAAAGCGGCGTATTGTTCCGGACACAGAATGCCCAGAAGGCTCGCTCTGCACTGTCCAGCAGGTGGCGCTACAGTCCATATCTGTATATTTAAAGGGGGGATTTCCATCTTAATTGCCGTAACGCACGTCCTAGTAATGGGGTATCCCTTTAACATTGGCCGTACCGTCCTGTAGCCGCTTATTAATCCGCTATCTCCGCCTCTCCGCAGTATGAAGAGCTTTGCCAGGTGAATTCCTCCTTCCTGCTGCTGTGTCGGACACCCGCCATTAACCCCTTACACTGGAACACCCGCGTTGACGTCGAGTTCGTCCTGGATAATCTTCATTTTAATTTCACCGTCATCAACTCTGCGCCATTTACCTACGTGCCCGACCCGGTGCTCAGGCATCTGAATGCCGAAGATCCGGCCAAACCCTATCGGCACAAGCCGGGCAGTGTCATCTCCGTGGAGGTAACAACATTTGGGAAACTTTCTATAAATGAAGCTAAACCACTATACATGGAGTCCTACATGTCTCTGCTCCTTGTGTGTCGGGGAATAAGAGGGGCCGAAAATCCAGTTCTATGTTTACACTAGCATCAGTCTGTCCGTTGTTCTGGTCCGTTGGTGGAACACTACAACAGTGGTCACACGTGGAACCTGACAGTCCTCATTCATTATAATGGAATCCATTGGGGGGTCCGTTGTTTTAAACTGAATCTACTGGACAAAAAATAGGACCTGTTCAGAGGTGGGACTCACGTCTTCTGCTCAGATCTAACTTCTTGCTTTTCTTTCCCAGGGAGAGAATCTGGATTTGGCCATTACTAAAGAAGAGATGATCGCAATGATTGGGGATGGGGTGTGCACAGTGAAGACCCTGACAAGTAACCACCTGTATTGTGAACCTCCCGAAAAGCAGCCGACCCCACGCTACCCATCCAAGAGAGAAGGCGTGGACTCCCTGCCTGAGTTTACAGTAAGGATGCCTCCATTTTTGTTTTTGGGAGCAAGGGTAAAGATGAGCGAACACCGTTCGGATCAGCCGTTCCGAACAGCACGCTCCCATAGAAATGAATGGAAGCACCTGGCACGTACACTTTGCCAGCGGCCGGTCGCCGTGCCAGGTGTTTCCATTCATTTCTATGGGAGCGTGCTGTTCGGAACGGCTGATCCGAACGGTGTTCGCTCATCTCTAACAAGGGGTTAAACTGGACATGGCGCAGTATAAGAGATAGTAATGTGTGACTGACCTCGTGTGGTTTGTTCTAGGTGCAGATTGGAGGGATTGATCTGGTCCTTGGGAAGGTTCAGTATGACACGGAGAGCCAGCTGACATTCCCCCTGGAGGCTCAGATCAGTCTGGGGGTCGGGGCTTCCTTTGTGGCACTGATCGTTCTCATCATTGTCTTAATCTACAGGTAGGTCCTATCCAGACCTCTTAGAGGGTCCATGTAAAGGCATGCAAAGACTTACAGTAAATATCCAGTTATCTCTGATACAGATCTTCAAACCCACTGCTTCGGTATAGCAATCAATAATAAAATGTACCTACCTGTAGCCACCACTAGAGGGAGCTCCGGAGATTACTGCATACAGTTTATACATTGAAATCTATGATACCACAGTATGCAGTAAGCTCATGGGCTCCCCCTAGTGGTAGCTGCGGGAAGACAGAATTTTATGCATTTAATGTAACAATGGATGGGAATGTTGTTTGCTTTAAAGGGATTCTCCGAAATTTATATATTGATGACCTATCCTTAGGATAAATCATTGTCATTGGTGGGGGTGTGGCCTCTTCATAGTGCTGATGACATCGCACTCATCAGTCACATGGTACAGCTGCGACTCAGTCCTATTCAAATGAATGGGACTGAACTGCAGTCCCTAAACAATGTGCAGCACTGGGCTTGGTGTTCAGTGATGGAGCCGCAGCACAAGTCCAAATACTGCAGCCGCTTCAACCAGCTGATCTGTGGGGGTCCCAGGTATCACACCTTATTCGGTCTACAAGTCCTGGACAACCACAATAACAACTACCATACTTGTCCTTTCTATGGCCTTCAGGAGGAAAAGCAAGCAAGCTCTGCGAGACTACAAGAAAGTTCAGATTCAGCTAGAAAACCTGGAAACCAGTGTCAGAGATCGCTGCAAGAAGGAATTTACCGGTAAGCCATGTCTACCTTCTACTTTTGGAGGAATGGGTGGCCACGTCCTTCTCGTCTTAGGGTGCATTCACACTGAGTAAACGCTAGCTTATTCTGAACGTAAAACACGTTCAGAATAAGCGGCGTCTAAAGCAGCTCCATTCATTTCTATGGGAGCGGGGATACGAGCGCTCCCCATAGAAATGAATGGGCTGCTTCTTTCACTCCGTGCAGTCCCATTGAAGTGAATGGGGAGTGCCGGCGTATACGGCTAGCTCTGCTCATGCCGGAGCGTACACGCCGGCACTTCCCATTCACTTCAATGGGACTGCACGGAGTGAAAGAAGCAGCCCATTCATTTCTATGAATCCCCGCTCCCATAGAAATGAATGGAGCTGCTTTAGACGCCGCTTATTCTGAACGTGTTTTACGTTCAGAATAAGCTAGCGTTTACTCAGTGTGAATGCACCCTTACTCCGTTTGTATACAAATCACTTTATTTGGTTTCCACAGATCTCATGACTGAAATGATGGATCTCACCAGTGACTTGGTCGGCACAGGGATCCCCTTCCTGGATTACAAGTCTTATGCAGAGAGGATATTCTTCCCCGGCCACCGGGAGTCTCCACTACACCGGGACCTGGATGTCCCAGAAGGTCGGAGACAGACGGTGGAGCAGGGTTTGGTGCAGCTCTCGAACCTCCTTAACAGCAAGCTGTTCCTCACCAAGGTATAAACTCTAGAAGTTCCCATAAACTTACAACCTAATACACCTACAAGTCAATGACTGTCTTCTACTCTCCATCTTCTTCCACCACCGCAGTTTATCCACACTCTGGAAAGCCAGCGGACCTTCTCGGCACGTGACCGGGCGTACGTGGCCTCTCTCCTTACTGTGTCTCTTCATGGGAAGCTGGAATATTTCACAGACATCTTGAAGACCCTTCTCAATGACCTTGTTGAGCAATACGTTGCCAAGAATCCCAAGTTGATGTTGAGGAGGTGAGGATTGTGGCCAGGGATGAGGTTGTCTTCTTCTTTGGTTGCCAATACTATCACTACTGCAAAAAACATGGTCTTATTTGGCTGCCATGTAATATAGGGGTTGGGCTCGGTCCACCAGGGGTCCCAGAAGGGGAGCGCTCTATAATTTTTGCTTTTGGTGACTCTTTCTAGGACCGAGACTGTGGTGGAGAAGCTGCTGACCAACTGGATGTCCATCTGCCTTTATTCCTTTGTGAGGGTATGTATAAGAAATTGCAAGGCATGTCAAAGTAGTGTCAATGTACTTGGCTTATACGACCTTAATGCGGTTTGGTTCTGTATCAGGACTCGGCCGGAGAACCACTATACATGTTATTCCGAGGCATCAAACATCAAGTAGACAAAGGACCGGTGGACTGTGTGACGGGAAAAGCCAAGTATACGCTCAACGATAACCGTCTGCTGAGGGATGACGTGGAGTACAAGACCTTGGTGAGTGCTGGAATCTTCTAGAGTATTCTAGTTCTTCATGGTATTGTTGTATAGACATTGACACAAGCACTTTTTTGCATTTTCTAGACTCTGAATGCAATTACACAACCCACCACTGGGAGCGCTGTAGAGGAGGAAGGACAGGGAGTCCCCGTGAAGTTACTGGACTGTGACACCATCACCCAAGTGAAGGAGAAGATCCTGGACCAGGTTTATAAAGGAACACCCTGCTGCCTGCGTCCGTGCCCGGAGAGCCTTGACCTGGGTGCGTCCATCTTTATGTAACTTGTAGGCTTCAGAATTTTTTATTTTCTTTGAGCGCTTACAGTCTGTTTCTAAATTTGATCACAACAGAATGGAGATCGGGGCTGGCGGGACATCTCATCCTGTCTGATGAAGATCTGACCTCAGTGGTGCAAGGGTCATGGAAGAGGATAAACACCCTGCAGCATTACAAGGTGAGGACTTGCCGGATATTGGTCGTTGGAGCTTTGACTTTGGAGATTCGGATATTGGAGTAAAGTTGTCTTCGCTTTCGATTTCAGGTTCCTGACGCAGCCACTGTAGCGCTGGTTCCTCGACTGAGCAAACACATCCACCCAGAAAACCACGACTATATCCCAGGAGAGAGTGAGTGCCTTTACCTTATACACATTACATGGCCAATGTTGTTGGGGATCTTCTTCTTCTTGGATCTTCTCCTTCACTTGGGTGATGGTATCACAGTCCAGTAACTTCACTGGAACTCCCGGTCCTTCCTCCTCTACAGCGCTCCCAGTGGTGGGTTGTGTAATTGCATTCAGAGTCTACAAAATGCAAAAAGTGGTTGTGTTAATGTCTATACAATGTAACATGAGACTAGAAGACACTAGGGTTCTCCACTGCTCCCTTTATGATGTCCATATAAACCATGGGGATAACCTTTCTCCTTGACATGTCGGTCAAGGCCCATCCTTCTTGCCCTTCCGTAGCCTCCTCCATCCATCGTTCCATTAAGCCCCTCACAGCTTTGCTAGTAATGTATATTTTTGTGCAATCTTCTCATGGCAAGGCAACAGTGCTAACCACTGAGCCAGCCACAATACTAACCACTGAGACACCCCGCTACCTCCTATGTGAAATCTTGATTATATATGTGCATAATACCCCACTAGGTGCATTTATCTGTATTAGACAAGACATGTAGTATTTACTTTTACAGAGACCCCGATGCTGGAGGACGCCGATGAAGGGGGCATCAAATTGTGGCACCTTGTGAAACCCACAGATGAGCCAGAGCTACCAAAGCACAGAAGAGGGAGTCTACGGGACAGGGAGAGGGCAAAAGCGATCCCGGAAATCTACCTGACACGTCTACTGTCTATGAAAGTAAGAGAAGGATTCCTGAGAGGGGAGAATCGTATCGCCTATACATGGATCACATTTCCATTTACATCATGTGTATGGCAGGGGGTGTGAACGTCACTGACCTGGGGAAGAGACCACAGACCTAGAAGCATCATGGTGGGGCAGTGGCATCCTGCGATGGGTCGTCTCCTTACGTTGATCTTATTTCCTTCCAGGGCACACTGCAGAAGTTTGTAGATGACTTGTTCCAGGTTATTCTCAGCACCAGCCGTCCAGTGCCGCTCGCCGTCAAGTATTTCTTTGACTTGCTAGACGACCAGGCGACGCACCATGGGATCGCCGACCCAGAGACCATTCACATCTGGAAAACCAACAGGTAAAGAGCAGAAGCGATCCTGAATCTCCACCGCGACTGAACTATTGGCCACACACTGGTCGTATCCAATCTATGAGAAACCAAGAGCTTGGAGGATTCTTGTATAGAAATGGTTAATTCCTTTTCCTATGTTAGTTTACCTTTAAGGTTCTGGATCAACATCATCAAGAACCCGCAGTTTGTATTTGACGTGCAGACCTCGGACAATGTGGACGCCGTGTTGTCTGTGATCGCTCAGACCTTCATGGACTCCTGCACCATTGCTGATCATAAGCTGGGCCGGGTAAGTACCAAGATCCTCAATAGATATCCAGATCCGGAAACTAGGCAATCTGCTCATAGGAATATGACAGCGAGGTCTCCCAACCATTGGGATAGCCATATGGGGGTCCAGAGGTAACTGTCACACCCAGATCCCAGTGCATTAGGGGGGGTCAAAGACACATCATTGTTATAAATGGCACATCATACAGATATGGGCACGGTTACAGATTTTTTTGGGGTCCGGGAGCTGAACACTAGATAAACTTTACAAAATTTGTTTTGCAAACACTTGAGGTTCACTGCAAGACTCGGTTCAGACCAAACCTAACTGATGGTGTTATACTCACTGATCTCTTCTGACCCCAGGGTATAATCCATGGAGACCCCGGGGAGGTTCAGCCAAAAAGACTCTGATGCTCTTCTATCCTCGCCTCTCCTGAGTGTCCGTTCTCCTTTCATGGCCCCCGCTCTTCATCCACAGGCTCTTGCAACTTTTGCAAGGTCGCGCACCCTGGGGTCACCACTGAGGCCTGACAAGACTCCTGGGAATAATAATTTGTGGGTGGTGAATCCCCAGAAATTTGGGAAAACTTGTAACCAATCCAGCACATTAAGATCTGGTTATATCACTGTTCCCATATGGAAGCCTTTTGGCCATCCTGCAGTACCCTCAGGTCTTGGATCCCCCACGTGCCTAAGAGCTGGTCCTGGTAAAGATAGAACTGCCATAACGTCACCTGTATGAGATCTGTGCCCATAATCTGAACGTTGCTTTATTTTCCCGCAGGATTCTCCCATTAATAAGTTGTTGTACGCTCGGGACATCCCACGGTACAAGCAGATGGTGGAGAGGTGAGCCCGGACCTAGAACTTCACCCACGCCTGTCTTGGTGACATTTATTCTTGATACATTATCTTAATGTCATTCTGTCTTCTTTTCCAGATATTACGCTGATATCCGGCAGACTATCTCGGCCAGTGACCAGGAGATGAATTCGGCATTAGCCGAGCTGTCTAGGGTACGAGTCCACTTATCTTTATGACCTACTACCAGGCTTGTAGCTATTGGGGGCCATAGAGGGTGCAGACACACCTGAGACCTGACTGTACTGACATCTTTGCTACTTCGGCTTAGACTGGTATCTTATTTGTTACTTTTCTTTGCAGCAGTGACCTCCTTTACATCACAGATAAGATTACACCTCTATAGATAACACCACTGCCCCATCATTATGGACTAGAGATGATGGCACAGTTTGTGTTCCCTCTCCCCGCACAGAGCAGAAAACTCTCCCATAGACTTTGGTCGGCTCCAGACCATTGTTGTCTATGGCCAGGACTTTGCTGTAAAGCAGATCTCTAAATGCTGTTAACAGAGCAGACAAGATGGCCGCCCCCATAATCCTGGACAGAAAATAGAATAAAAAAAAATCTACAATCAGAAATTTATTACAAAAAAACTTTAATAATTTTTTTATTTTATATTTTTTTTTAGAATTACTCAGGTGAACTTAATTCCTTGGTGGCTCTTCATGAACTCTACAAGTATATTAATAAGTACTATGATCAGGTAAGTTACCTTGTCTTATGCCATTAGATGCCAGCCGAGAGTAACCTATGTAATATCCCTCCTGGGTCACTAACATTTTAGGCTACAGCCCCTTGTTTTACCCTGATGTTGATCTATTGTTCCCTGTTAAGTTTTCGGCAATGCCTTCCCCATAGTGACCACTAGAGGGAGCTTACCACATATTGTGAGATTATGGAGTTCCTGTATAAATGGTAAGCTCTTGAGCTCCCTCTAGTGGTGGCTGCAGGTAGCCAGGATATTATCCTTGTCTAGTGAGGTCAGTAAACTATTCTTATTCTCCCTTGCAGATCATTACGGCGCTGGAAGAAGACTCGACAGCCCAAAAGATGCAGCTTGGCTACCGACTCCAGCAGATCGCAGCCGCCGTGGAGAACAAAGTCACCGACTTGTGACCAAGACACATGGACGGTCTTCCTTATACTGAACAAAACAGGTTCTTGCCCAGAGCTGAAAGGTTTTTATAAAATCACTGTCGCTTTAGCGTCCTGCCTCGGAGACACAGACGGCCTCGCGGCTCGTGGTCACATTCCCGACGGACAGGTGACGCAGAAGACAATTGATGGTGAAAATGAATATTTTTTCTATGAAATTTTTTTTACAATCAGAACTTTGCTATAGAAGATTCTGACCCCCATGGATGGGGGGGGGGGGTTGTCCTGTCGTCCTGCATGTTACGAAGGAGCAGGAGATTTTATCTTCCCATGTGCCAAGTCCATCATCTTCAATGGAAGGAGACGCGAGGATGACACGAGGCAGACTCTACATTTCTGGCATGTTTTCTTCACTAGCCTTCTGAGAATGGATTGGTGAACTTGCCGTTGTGGACTTGAGTTGACTGTTCCGGTGGCGGCCCTATAGACTGTCCGCACTGACGGAACAATAGAACTCTCTATGGACACGTTGTATCACATGACCTTCTCCTACATGGACGTAACTAACACGAAAGGTCTCCAGTTCACACTTCTCCTTCATTCCTGCCTTTTATTTCCACCTAGATTATTTTATTTTTTAACAATTGTAAAGCTAATTCTATCAGAGAAGTATAATTTTATTACTTTGTAGCCGCCATATTTTTATTCGTTCACCTTTTCCCGAAGGATCTAAAAGTCTTCCTTTGTTGAGCTCTAGCAGCCGACCTGCCTTTCTTCTGGCGCCCGCTTCAGCGGGTGGGAGCAGATCATCCTATAGAACTACCAGTGTATGAACATGTAGGTCCTCCATGACAACACGTCTTGTCCATGCTGTGGTCCGAAGGAGATTAAAGGGTATGGGATTAACCAGGGGCTGGGCTCTATCTCTCCAAGGGCCCCATGATCTGCCTCTCTAGTAGGTACAGAACGTAGGACAGGACGTGTTGAAGAGGAGAAGACCTTAGACTTGTAACGTCACTCTGTCTCTGCCCAGGACTCTGTTTCACAGCATAGTTTTTATATTGGTAGTTCTTCCTTGAATGTGTACAATTGTGCCACCAATCTGATCTGATGAAGTAGAATAAAAAAAATTAAGCAACTTTGATTAAAATTTGAATCAATTTCTGTCTATAGTTCTGGTACAGAACTGTGTCTCCATGATTACAGACTACAACCAAGCCCCTGTGTAGTCTGATCCTGCTGTCATACTCCCTCCCATCTGTCCCCTACTCATTGCTAACCTGCCACATGTATGTATATAAAGGGATTGTCCCAGTCCCAGGAAAATTGGATACTGGTGACTGGTATTGGTCATTGGTATCAGATTGGATAGGGGGTCAATATTTGGATCCCACTCCAGTCAACTGTTTCCGCCACTGTAAGCCATAGACAAGGTATACGGCTCCAGACGTCTCCACTACACTCTATGGACCAATATGCAGTGTATATAGCTCTGTGCACTGTAGTGGTGGCGCCAGGAACCATGCACTTGGATATGAGCAGATGCTTCTGGCCATATACCTTGTATACAGCTTGCAGTAGCTGAGGCAGCTGATCATGGCGGGGTCTGGGTGTTGGACACCACCCGATCTTGCACTGATGAGTAGTGTTAATTCGAATACCTCGCTCCATAGGAATGCGTGTTAGCGGCCGGCGCTTAACCCCTTGGTGTTTGGCCGCTTACATGCATTCCTATGGGAGCGGAGGTATTTGAAACACTTCGTCTCTACTGATGAGCTATCCAACTTTCTTTGGTTTTGGACAACCCCTTTAAGACCTGAAGCACAGATACAAGTCAGGGAGGATCAGACTACAAAGGGGGATTTTTTGGAGATGTAACAGTCTCCTAGGAGCTGTATACAGAAAACGGAAGGAGATTTTTAATCCAAAGTACTTGCAAAGTTGCTTTATTTTTCGTTCTGGACACTCTGGAGCAATAAGATTGGTTTGGAAGGTGGACGTGCCCTTGAAGTAAGATCTGGTTGGCTGCGCTCGGGCCATAGAGGGTTCATTACTGCACTAAATCTCATGGTAGACGCTTATTTATTAGTTTGGGTCATGACGCCGCGCTCGACTAGATTCCATGTCTTTTGCTGCTCTGAACTGGAGGTGTAAATACCGTAGACAGAAGATATTTAATGACTAAAGGAGGACTGTAATTTATTTTTAAGGCGGCACGTGGCCCTGGGATACTCACATCTAGTTTTTATTTTGGATTTTTTTTTTGGTACTAGTTTTTACGATGCATTCCCGCGTCCGGCTCCCAGCTTTTCACTTGTGCTGCCTTGTTTTTCGTAAAAAATTAATTAGAATTTGTGGTTAACCTAATATGAAGAAATAAAACTTGAAAGTGAATCTTCCGAGATCCGAATAACTTGTTAGACAATGGTCGGAAAGCTGTTGAATCTGTGAAGTGATAAAACTGTTTGTGAATGTAAAACACGACGCGACACAAAATACATCTAATGCGATACAAAGTAGTCCTTACACAAGCTACTCAATAAAGTCAATATGTTCCAAGCCCTGGTCTGTATACTGATTGTACCGCCGTATACCGCAGAGTGCCGTCACGACCCGGATGACTGGGGAGATGCTTTATCTGCAAGTTGGAAGATCCAGGGCGTGTATACTTTTGCAGGTACTATGAAAACTTTACAATGGGCATGAATAAAAATCTGTCTTGTGTCCAGATACATAGGTCTGCATAGGAGCTGTATACACAAAATATGGCGCCTGCTAAAAAGCAGAGTCCCCTCTGATCATGGGCATTAACTGGAAGTAGGTGGGCACCGCCATGATGCCTTGGATTACTATTCACCCAAGGGTGGTGATCCATGTCCATGATGGTCAGGAGCCTATTGAATTTTCCCAGGCCAGGTTTATGGTATACACTCAAACACTGAATTTAAAGATCTGATGAAGGGGGTGGTGCCCGAGTACCAAAACCCCGAAACACGTTATCTTATAATAAACCTGCCTGTGCTGATACATCTGGGTACCTGAATCTGATTCCACTGAGGGAGCGCGCAGCCGGTCCAGTTTTTGCGAAAGTGTCCCCAAATCACCCTCTCTTGCATTTGGTTCGACCGAAGAGTTGTAATCCGGTGGACGCTGCTCAACCAACTCTGTTAATAGCACTCGAATACACGACAAAAAGGCGTAAGAGTAGAGATGAGCGAACACTGTTCGGATCAGCCGTTCCGAACAGCACGCTCCCATAGAAATGAATGGAAGCACCTGGCACGTACACTTTGCCGGCGGCCGGTCGCCGTACCAGGTGCTTCCATTCATTTCTATGGGAGCGTGCTGTTCGGAACGGCTGATCCGAACAGTGTTCGCTCATCTCTACGTAAGAGAGGTCTATCTGATATTTTATTCCAGTGTGGATTATCCGACCTCAAGTTCCTAAGTAGCGCAGCCACGCTTGACTATATTGATATCAGTTCTAGAGATGAGCAAACACTGTTCGGATCAGCCGTTCCGAACAGCACGCTCTTATAGAAATGAATGGAAGCACCTGGCATGGCGACCGGCCGCCGGCAAAGTGTACGTGCCAGGTGCTTCCATTCATTTCTATGGGAGCGTGCTGTTCGGAACGGCTGATCCGAACAGTGTTCGCTCATCTCTAATCAGTTCACATCTGTGTTCGGTTTCCCCTCCCGCCCAACAGAAACCTATACGCATTAAAAAGTGGTTAGCTAAGAAACCACACGGAACCGGCCGTATATAAAAATCACAACTGTGTTTCCAACCAGTGATCTCTCTGGAAATAATAGAGATCGCTCTGCAACCTTAGTGTCCAATGGAACCAAAAGTGCGTTTGTAGGTTTTATAATGTCTGAGATATAACTGTGCTGTGACCCTTCAATTCTAATGATCTCTGTATAGATTATACTATATGGAGTTGCTGTGCCCATAATATACACATGTATAGAGAAGTATATACAAGACACATTATTCACGTTAATGGGATCAAGCTGACAATAGGCTGTGATGAATAACGCGACATTACTAGGCCATGAAGCAGAAGCCGCTCTCTCCTGAGCACGGACTAGGCTTCATTTCCACAATGTGAGCCTTAAATGCTGATTCATTGCTTCCAATTGTGGGGTGTCAATTCCTGTGTGAATGGGCACGAAGACGATTGCTATGTCCTCCTTCCACGCACATGCCTAAAGTTGCACACAATGGAGAGGATTTACTAGGCCTCGTGCCAGTTTCCTGGTTCAAAAAGGTGCAGATCTCGGCACAAGCCCCTTTATACACAAACATTTGCCCCTTTTGTCGCTTTTATATTGGCCTCTCCACTTTTACAGACCGTAGACCAGGCCTAGCAGAAGTTTGGGTCTGACCAATGTCTCCTACTGTACACAACACTGGCCTAAATTCTAGCTGGAATCTATGGCGGACGCTCACAGCTGCATATGTTTCTGGTGCACAAACTTCCCCACTTGTGGTGCTGGTTCATATAGTATTGCATGCAATGGGAGACAGAGATTAAACCAGGACATTGAAAAAAAAGTGTCCAGCTCCATCTTTACAGGGCGCACACCCCAGAGCTCAGCAGCCAAGGAAAGTCACAGGGGAAACCTGAACCCCTGCTCCACCTAGACACCGCAGGGAACCGGGAGCAGAACACGGAAAATGAGGTGGATGTCGTCCTCTAATACCTCTTCCAAATACACCATATGAACAGCCCCTTACAGAGGTGCACGTCTTATTAACCCTCAACAACCCTGTGTGATCGGTCTAGTGATATGTATAGAGGTGGAGGAGGAACTTATACAGTATGAATGTGTGTGTGTATATATACAGTATATATAGTTATCTATTCAAGTATAACATGGATATACTATATACATGTATGCTATAACCATATTATATACATATACTGTACAGTACCCATGTTATACACACACAATGTATTACTATATACGGTAGTATACACACAGTATGCGTATAATATGGCTATCATGTGTATACTATATAATGATAGAATATACATAGTATGTGTGTATAACACGGGTACTGTATATAATAAGGTTATAGTATACATATATATATGGTGTGTGTATAATTTGCAAAAGAAAATTCAGACTGAGCATCCCAATGTGAACAAGTGCGTAACTAGCATAGCAAAATATAAAGATAGAAAACATAGGAGCCCCTGCACACAGCGCTAAGGGATAAACAGCAGAAAAGCATTACTACTATTACTATAAACTAATATCATCTATACATACAAATCAGAAGTTCTTTGCTATACATTTGATCAGTCCTGTACCTGCCCTGACAAGGCAAACTCATTCAGACGCGAACCTATATTTATATTGTGTGTAATATGGTTATATATATATGTATACACCTATAGACATGTATAATATAACTGCATTATACATATTATATACATATACTGTAACCATGTTCTACACACATATATTCTATCCATGATATATACATGTACTATATTGCACCCAGGCACTGTATTATATGACACACATACTATATGTATATTGCACCCAGGCACAGTATGATATGACACCCATATACACTATACCCCCCTGTATCCAGGGTCTGTGCAGCTCTGGGCGGTGACTGTGCACCATTATGTGTCTGCTGTCCTGGCAGTGACTGCTGCGCATGCGCGGATCGCCTGTGTTTTCAGCACCTCGGAGAGCGGCGGACTGCGCCCTGCACAAGGACTGGAGTCGGGTGTGCCGGGCCCGGGTGTGACCCTCCACTACACCCGCTGTACAGGCCCTATACACAGGACAGGGCTCCGGGGGAAGCAGCTGCAGCAGGGACAGGCTGCCCGTGACCTAGAGAAGCCAGGAGGAGCCACCATACTAGCAAGCTGTGCCCTGGGCATCGCCTGCACCTCTACAGACTGGCACAGTAACAGATCTGATACCAGGAGGGACCTGCACCAGCTACACCGGGCACAGCATCTTCACATAGACCAGGATGGGCACAGGGGAGACTGGCACCTGTATCCTGTGATACCAGGAGGGCTTTGCACAAGCTACACCGGGCACAGAACCCTACCATAGACCAGGCTGGGCACCGAGGAGACTGGCACCTGTACCCTGTGATACCAGGAGGGCCCTGCACCAGCTACACCAGGCGCAGCATCCTCCCATAGACCAGGCTGGGTACTGAGGAGACTGGCACCTGTACCCTGTGATACCAGGAGGGCCCTGCACCACCTATACCAGGCACAGAACCCTACCATAGACCAGGCTGGGCACAGGGGAGACTGGCACCTGTATCCTGTGATACCAGGAGGGCTTTGCACAAGCTACACCGGGCACAGCATCCTCCCATAGACCAGGCTGGGCACCGAGGAGACTGGCACTTGTACCCTGTGATACCAGGAGGGCCCTGCACCAGCTACACCAGGCGCAGCATCCTCCCATAGACCAGGCTGGGTACTGAGGAGACTGGCACCTGTACCCTGTGATACCAGGAGGGCCCTGCACCACCTATACCAGGCACAGAACCCTACCATAGACCAGGCTGGGCACAGGGGAGACTGGCACCTGTACCCTGTGATACCAAGAGGGCCCTGAACCAGCTACACCGGCCACAGCATCTTCACATAGACCAGGCTGGGCACCGAGGAGACTGGCACCTGTACCCTGTGATATCAGGTGGGCCCTGAACCAGCTACACCGGGCACAGCATCCTCCCATAGACCAGGCTGGGCACCAGGGACACTGGCACCTGTACCCTGTGATACCAAGAGGGCCCTGAACCAGCTACACCAGGCACAGCATCCGCTCATAGACCAGACTGGGCACCAGGGACACTGGCATCTGTACCCTGTGATATCAGAAGCCTCCACAAGCGCTGCCTTAGCACCAGCCTTTGCATACTGACACATCCACAGCTATGATCGCAGGAGGACCCCCATCATGCCCCCCATTGTGTGCTCAGGGGGGGCAATACTGATCACAGAGCTGTGCCACCCACACAGCCAGGCTTCCTCTGCACAGACAATAGGCAACTTGGAGCTGGTGCTTTGCAGAACAATAACTGATCTATCACAGATGACAGAGAGGAGAGGACAACGCCCCCTACTGAGCTAACACAAGGATGGTGAGGCGCTGATCATTGCTTCTGAGCTGTGTGTGTATAGATAGCATCACATAGTAAGGGGGGCATTGGGACATGCAGACCCCCGGCTGTAGACCTAGAGGGGTAACTGAAGCATTGTGCCAAATATCATAGAGCTTAGGATTGGCGACATTGTCACTCTGCACAGTGGGAGGCCGAGCAGTCAGGACCATATTGACCAGTGATAGGACTGTCACAGTAATAATGACCTATAACCGGGGACAGAAATCTAGCAGCTACACCGTGACTCATACAGGAACCCCCAATGATATAAATGGCACATGATGGGGGGGGGACCGGGTTACAGATTTTGCATTTCTGCGATCCTTAAGAAACATTTCTGTGGCTATATCAAAACAGTAATGTCCAGTAAGCAGGTGACCAGAGGCCACAGTGACCTGAATACTAGGGGCCACTAGTGACTACTGACCAAATCCAGTGACCACCAACAGTGTAAACATGGCCAAAGTCATGGAGACCGTGCCCGGCACCCATCATGATAGTTCCCGGTAATGTCTGTCACCTTGTATTTCTGCTCATATACTAGATTGGTGATCCTGGATTATTTGCATTTCTTTATTTCTGTGCCTGATAAGTCCTTGTGTTCTAGAGCATCGCTGCATCGCTCTGCAAGTCCCCATAGAAATGAATATATTGACAACTGGGTGTTACCAATGCCAGAGGAGTACATGCCTAAACACACTGGCACTGGCAGCACTGACTGGACAATGCAAGGTAATACGCAGTTGTCAATTTATGCATTTCCAGGAGGAATAACAGAGGGAGGCCATCATGCAAAGTTATAACAATATGCTGCAAATGTGTTATTTCCTGGGTATTGCAAGGATTTAAAGGGGTAAAAGCTCCCCTATTGTATACTGCAAAGACACGGCATGTCCCATTAGAGGTGTCTGTGTCGCACTGGCCCATCAGACTACCAGAGGATCCTCCAGTGGGCCCAGGCTCTCATATAGTCATGGTGCAGCAAAAGACACCCAAATGTGAAGGGTACTATGGTCTGTTACTCAGGGGTTGTTGGAGGTCGGGCCCCTAGTATCATTTTATCTGGTGGATCCAAGGAAACCCAATGGACCCCCACAAGTGGAACAGTGGTCATACTATCTCTATGGGATAACCAATGAATGGAGCAGCAGTGCACCTGTGTGACCCTCACTCCTTTCAGATAGGGGTACAAGTGGTAGTTACCTGCCCCAACTAGTGATTGGCTGAGGGTCCGGAGGGGGCAGGATGTAACGAGACAGAATCGGAAAGGGAGGTGTGGAAAAATCGGGATATCCATTAAAACTATAGAGTCGCTTTCCTGGTAAGACTTAAATTACTTTACAAATCTCGCACCCAAATCCCGGAGCGTCACAATAATCTGGCGCTTCCTGTTCTGTAGAGATCACTTCTCAGAAGTCATCTCACTATCACAGGCAGGATTAGAATGACAGATAACACAGGATCCACCGTTTACAATAGGCGATGGCTACAGCCCCTTCCTCAGGTCACAGAGTATGCCCACAACACATTCCCATGGAGGTCAGTCACCCCCAGACTACAGACTGGTCCAGAACAGCTTGGGGAAGATGACTCCTCCATTATCATGTACAGAAAATACAATAACATTGAGATAAAACCAGAAGATACGGATATTTTTCTTACATATTTGTATTGGGTTCTAGTCATCAGATATTAAGGCTAGATGACACATTCCCTTTAAGTGTCCGCCCTGCCCCCTATCCTTTTATACATGATCTGTTTCATTCTTAGATTTTGCTGGATGAAGACCTTGTCCTTGACCCATGAGACAGATGGGTTTCTACATCAGCTCCTTGTCCAGAAGTCCCTGCACCAAGACCCAAGTGCGACATTACCAAGTGGCCCCGAGCTACAACTACAAATGGACTGACATGCACTACGAGGCCAGCAGGGGCAACGTGGAGAAGCTGCGAGCGCTACTGACCACCTCAGGTGAGGGCAGGAAACAGCCAATCAAGGCATTGCATTCAATTACTCTGCAGAATGGGAGCTGGGATCGGATTGGCTGCTTCAGTTTCCTTTGTACCAGATTTGATGTCTTTCTCTTCATCCAATTTTTTTAGACAAAGAGTTGGTGGATCGGAAAGACTATTATGGGAAGACCCCCTTATACTGGGCCGCCTATAAGGGACAAAGGGTTTCGATGGAGTTACTCTTGCTGCATGGCGCCAATGTGAACAGCTGTTGTAAGCATGGGGGCACCCCCTTACACGCCGCCATTGGGTTGTTTCCAGACTGTGCCCTCCTGCTAATACAGGTGACTTATAATCTTCTATACTCTATATATACCCATAGCTATTCTTTGCAGCCCCCCTAAATACATGCACACTTGGTTTGGACAAGCATGTATGTGTTGTCATTGAGTGAGAGGAGTTAGCCACTACCGGACACCCTGCCAGGCTTAGACATGATACGCTATATGCCCACCCCTCTGTATTATGGGCCTGTACACTACAAATCTGTAGCATGGCCATAAACTTATCCAGCACTTACAGGGTTAAATCCGCAATATTTTAGCATTTGTCACGCTGCATGTAATGAATTTGTGCTGTAACGTCATGGAGATATCAGCGACTTCTGATTTTTGCAGCACGGCGCCGATGTCAACCTGCAGGACAATTGGGGAGTGACACCGATGTACCTGGCGGCGTGCAGTGGTCAGCTGGAGTGTATACGGCTCCTTGTACAGGCGGGCGCTGACATTACGTATAAGAACAAGGTAAGTGCAGAGTATCAGATATACTGGATATGGCAGGAACACTTAGACCGCATACACATGACCAAGTCAGCGTCTGAGGTGGGGCCGATTTTGCAGCGGAATGTACTCGGAGTGACATCCAAATGTTATCTCTATGGAGGCTCCCGATTCATTCTGCTTCAATTAAATCGACCAGAATAGGACCCGATACCTTGTAGTTGTCATTTATTATGTGTCTATATTCGTACTGCTGTGTATGGATAAGGATAAGTAATGTAATGTATGTACACAGTGACTGCACCAGCAGAATAGTGAGCGCAGCTCTGGAGTATAATACAGGATAAGTAATGTAATGTATGTACACAGTGACTGCACCAGCAGAATAGTGAGCGCAGCTCTGGAGTATAATACAGGATAAGTAATGTAATGTATGTACACAGTGACTGTACCAGCAGAATAGTGAGCGCAGCTCTGGAGTATAATACAGGATAAGTAATGTAATGTATGTACACAGTGACTGCACCAGGAGAATAGTGAGCGCAGCTCTGGAGTATAATACAGGATAAGTAATGTAATGTATGTACACAGTGACTGCACCAGCAGAATAGTGAGCGCAGCTCTGGAGTATAATACAGGATAAGTAATGTAATGTATGTACACAGTGACTGCACCAGGAGAATAGTGAGCGCAGCTCTGGAGTATAATACAGGATAAGTAATGTAATGTATGTACACAGTGACTGTACCAGCAGAATAATAAGCGCAGCTCTGGAGTATAATACAGGATAAGTAATGTAATGTATGTACACAGTGACTGTACCAGCAGAATAGTGAGCGCAGCTCTGGAGTATAATACAGGATAAGTAATGTAATGTATGTACACAGTGACTGCACCAGGAGAATAGTGAGCGCAGCTCTGGAGTATAATACAGGATAAGTAATGTAATGTATGTACACAGTGACTGCACCAGGAGAATAGTGAGCGCAGCTCTGGAGTATAATACAGGATAAGTAATGTAATGTATGTACACAGTGACTGCACCAGCAGAATAGTGAGCGCAGCTCTGGAGTATAATACAGGATAAGTAATGTAATGTATGTACACAGTGACTGTACCAGCAGAATAGTGAACGCAGCTCTGGAGTATAATACAGGATAAGTAATGTAATGTATGTACACAGTGACTGCACCAGCAGAATAGTGAGCGCAGCTCTGGAGTATAATACAGGATAAGTAATGTAATGTATGTACACAGTGACTGCACCAGCAGAATAGTGAGCGCAGCTCTGGAGTATAATACAGGATAAGTAATGTAATGTATGTACACAGTGACTGCACCAGCAGAATAGTGAGCGCAGCTCTGGAGTATAATACAGGATAAGTAATGTAATGTATGTACACAGTGACTGCAGCAGCAGAATAGTGAGCGCAGCTCTGGAGTATAATACAGGATAAGAAATGTAATGTATGTACACAGTGACTGTACCAGCAGAATAGTGAGCGCAGCTCTGGAGTATAATACAGGATAAGTAATGTATGTACACAGTGACTGTACCAGCAGAATAGTGAGCGCAGCTCTGGAGTATAATATAGGATATAACTTGGGATCAGTACAGGATAAGTAATGTAACATGTGGACAGAGTTCATTGTAACCTATTTTGTCATGAAATAAAATGTGATTCATTAACTATACGTTTGCTGTTTTGCTCTAGAAAACTGGCCTGCCCCCCAAGCGCCTTGCCTCCCAGGTTGGGTTCATTGCCTGGATTGAGTCCTTCTCTCATCAGCCTCGCTCATTAAAACACTTAAGCCGCCTCCGAATACGATCTAGCCTTGGGTCCCAGAGGCTCCGAGCAGTGAGGACCTTTAACTTGCCACAATCACTGAAGTGCTACCTTATGTTTGAGGACCTGGTGCTGCAGGAACCTGTGTAACATATAACGTGTATTGTTGTGCATTATGCCGTGTCCTTGCTCTTCTCCGTACAGTGGAAAGTTCTTTCTCGTACCCATACGTGGTGAAGTGACGACACAACAAGTGGGGAACAAAGACTCACTCTAAACACTCGACCTTTGTGAGCTTCCATTTCTTACACCTTCAGTCTGGCCGACGGGGTCAGAGAGTATTTTTCTTTACTTCATAATTGAATTGGGGGCTGTGTTGTAGCCAGATTGTCCAAAATGGTGATATGACGCGTCCTGGGACATAAGAGTTGTCAGGGACCGGGACATTTGCACATAAATGGCACCTGAAATGCAAACTACATAAACACAATGGCACATACAACTTGGGATTTGGAATAGTCCTTCAGCCAGAGGGTTTGGCCCTTTTAGGCAACTTCTAAGGGGCCATTAGAAAGAGAGAGTGAGCGAGCGAGAGCGCCTCGACTTGGTTGGTCTTGTTCTTGAGGAGCTGCAATGGTGGGAAACTGGATACAAACATCCATCTCTTTTTGCTGGTCAACATAACCCAGTACCATAATAGGGGGGGGCATTTTCATACTTGCCATAGGGCCCCGAGCACTCAGAAAGGCTAATGATACATTGGTCAAATAGGCGACAGTATGGTACACTCAACAACCATAGATACAAATGGTTTCAAGATGGTTGTAGATTTATTGTCACTGAGGGTATATCCAGCCTTAGACAACAGATAGAGGCAGAATATATCCTGTATACTACATCTAGCTGCAATATCGCATTTATATAAGACTGCAGGTAACATCTACAGTTAAATCACAACTTCAGCTCTGCTACATCTTAATACGAGATCAGTTCAATTACCCAATATGGACCCAGATGTGACCTACTATTATAAGGATCCTCTAGTCATATGTTCCCAGGGATTCACAGGGAGACAATGAACATTTTTGGTCTTTGAGGACGAGTGAAGGTGACCATTGCCATCCAGTTTTTACTTATTTAGCCATTGGGGTCAATGGGATGGCCATGAGTCAGTAGCCACACGTGGACTGAAAGGATCAGCCTTGTTAGGCCTTCAAAATGTACATATTTTATTATTAAGGAAATGTAAAGGGGTTGTCTTAGGGAAGACATGACGGTATATAGAGAAGACTTGGTATATAGCCATCAATATCCAATCAGTGGGGTCTGATCAATCGATACAAGATACTGGCACTGACTGTAATGGGCCAACCATGCAGGATTTCTCCTTGCTTTCCTACAACCATCGCCCCTTGATTCTAACAGGGATGTGGAGGTTTCTGTAGTAGGATCCCACCTACCCCCATGCCAAAAATATCTTCAGTAGGACACCCCCTTTAAGCACTTTCCATCAAAAATCGGGAGGTCATGTGACCAATGAAAATAATCTGCATATTTCTAAAGCTGGGAGAACAACATTTTGGATAATCTCAGATACAGAATTGAACATTTCGTTGACTTGAGGCATGATCAATATGAGTTTTCTGGGTTTTTTTTCCTTTTTTTAAATAAACATTTTTTAAGGATATCTTGGTATTTGTCCTCATTTTGTTTCATCGTCGACCTCGCTCTTACCCTGATGATGTAATCTGTGCAGCATAGCCAAAAGCCAGAGTAGTAAAGCCGACATCTGAATCAGTGGTGTAAGTACAGGGGGCGCCGCAGCCTTAGGTTCCTGTGGGGACTGTTGTCCCTTTACCATGTAATACATTAGTACTATAGATGCCACTGATACCATTTGCATTAGGACCCTGGAACTTCCAGTTTTAGACCTGGGTCTGGCACCTTACTACCAGTGATGTCACACGCCGTAGTGATGATGTCACTACAACCTATACAGTGTATAGGTATAGTATATAGGTATAGTATACACACTATATTAAAGTGTACATTGGCTGTAAGCAAGTCACAGTTGGAACCTAAGTAAAAAGTGGCATGAAGATTTTTTTGTTTCTTTTAAACAATGTTTCCATCCATCTACATAGAAGATTTCAAAAAACAGACAGCAGGTTAGCGCCATCTTGTTGTCAGACGTGATCTAATCTCATAAAGCATCGCTAGTAGTAGGAATAAGCAGAATCATGAATTTAGCTTTAGAGGTGGACAGAGAAGAAGCCACCTGTCCAGGTGATGTATAAGGTGAGCATGGAGAAGCTCGGAGCGCTGCTCATCTGTATCCTCATCTCGCTGTGTGACATTGCAGCAATGTTTTGACATGAATAGTTGGGGACCGCCTGTGTTATTAGGTTCTCTGGAGGAGGATATTTATATGTATGAGCTATATCCCAGGTAACAGCATCTCCGGGGATGGAGCCGCACCCTGAGGACCAGCGCAGTATAAGCACCTGGGCACCTGGCAGTAATTGTAAGAAAAACCCTGAAAACTTAAGGCTGTGAACATGCGGATATACATGTCATAGGTGTCCTATGGGGAAGAAAATCTAATAAAATCTGAGGCATATAGAAGGAGGAATCATGTTGTGCAGGAGGTCCCAAGCTGAGGATCACACCCTGGCAGGGGCCACTATGGGACATAATACTGTGTGCATGGGCCACTATGGGGGATAATACTGTGTGCATGGGCCACTATGGGGGATAATACTGTGTGCAGGGGCCACTATGGGACATAATACTGTGTGCAGGGGCCACTATGGGGGATAATGGGGATAATACTGTGTGCAGGGCCACTATGGGGGATAATACTGTGTGCATGGGCCACTATGGGGGATAATACTGTGTGCATGGGCCACTATGGGGGATAATACTGTGTGCAGGGGCCACTATGGGACATAATACTGTGTGCAGGGGCCACTATGGGGGATAATGGGGATAATACTGTGTGCAGGGCCACTATGGGGGATAATACTGTGTGCAGGGGCCACTATGGGGGATAATACTGTGTGCATGGGCCACTATGGGACATAATACTGTGTGCAGGGGCCACTATGGGACATAATACTGTGTGCAGGGGCCACTAAGGGACATAATACCGTGTGCAGGGGCCACTAAGGGACATAATACTGTGTGCAGGGGCCACTATGGGGGATAATACTGTGTGCATGGGCCACTATGGGACATAATACTGTGTGCAGGGGCCACTATGGGGCATAATACTGTGTGCAGGGGCCACTAAGGGACATAATACCGTGTGCAGGGGCCACTAAGGGACATAATACTGTGTGCAGGGGCCACTATGGGGGATAATACTGTGTGCATGGGCCACTATGGGACATAATACCGTGTGCAGGGGCCACTATGGGGGATAATACTGTGTGCAGGGACCACTATGGGACATAATACTGTGTGCAGGGGCCACTATGGGACATAATACTGTGTGCAGGGGCCACTATGGGACATAATACTGTGTGCAGGGGCCACTATGGGACATAATACTGTGTGCAGGGGCCACTAAGGGACATAATACTGTGTGCAGGGGCCACTATGGGACATAATACTGTGTGCAGGGGCCACTATGGGGGATAATACTGTGTGCATGGGCCACTATGGGACATAATACCGTGTGCAGGGGACACTATGGGGGATAATACTGTGTGCATGGGCCACTATGGGACATAATACTGTGTGCAGGGGCCACTATGGGGCATAATACTGTGTGCATGGGCCACTATGGGGGATAATACTGTGTGCATGGGCCACTATGGGACATAATACCGTGTGCAGGGGCCACTATGGGACATAATACCGTGTGCAGGGGCCACTATGGGGCATAATACTGTGTGCAGGGGCCACTATGGGGGATAATACTGTGTGCAGGGGCCACTATGGGACATAATACTGTGTGCAGGGGCCACTATGGGGCATAATACTGTGTGCAGGGGCCACTATGGGTATAATACTGTGTGCAGGGGCCACTATGGGTATAATACTGTGTGCAGGGGCTACTATGGGACATAATACTGTGTGCAGGGGCCACTATGGGACATAATACCGTGTGCAGGGGCCACTATGGGGGATAATACTGTGTGCATGGGCCACTATGGGACATAATACCGTGTGCAGGGGCCACTATGGGGCATAATACTGTGTGCATGGGCCACTATGGGGGATAATACTGTGTGCAGGGGCCACTATGAGATATAATACTGTGTGCAGGGGCCACTATGGGGCATAATACTGTGTGCAGGGGCCACTAAGGGACATAATACCGTGTGCAGGGGCCACTATGGGACATAATACTGTGTGCAGGGGCCACTATGGGGCATAATACTGTGTGCAGGGGCCACTAAGGGACATAATACCGTGTGCAGGGGCCACTAAGGGACATAATACTGTGTACTGGGGCATAATACCGTGTGCAGGGGCCACTATGGGACATAATACCGTGTGCAGGGGCCACTAATGGACATAATACTATGTACAGGGGCCACTATGGAGGATAATACTGTGTGCAGGGGCCACTGAGGGACATAATACTATGTGCAGGGGCCACTATGGAGGATAATACCGTGTGCAGGGGCCACTATGGGGCATAATACTGTGTGCAGGGGCCACTAGGGGCATAATAGAGCGTGCAGAAATGTGGAGGAGGGGGTCGGTCGAGGTCGTCTGTGTCGGTCGGGAAGGGGGGGCCCTGTCAAAAGTTCACCACGGGGCCCCGCCATTCCTAGTTACGCCACTGCTGGCATTCCAATATGTTGAGACACTATAATGCCCCCCATTGGTGCCCATACAAAGTGTAATGCACCCATAGTTCTCCACACACAGTAATGCCCCCTAGTGGTTTTCTAGGGGTGGTTTTCTTGAAAGAGAGGGCAGTATGCATCTGGTCTGGATAAGGGGGTGGTCTCCTCAAAGAGGGGGTCTTGTGAAGAGGTTTTACTATATAGACCAGTAACTATAAGCCTATATATATATATATATAGATGTAGTGAGAGCGATACGGGATTGGGTCTGTGCGGCGGCTACAGACAGCAGCGACTATTATTAGCAGTGGCAGAGGAAAGGTTAGTGCAGGGGCAGCTGGCTCGGATACAAATCCTCAGCACTGCAGCTCCATCTTAGCACGGAGATCTCATATCACACAGGTCCTGGCGGCCACGGCTTTTATATCAGATACCCCCGGGGTAATGGATTTTTAGAGAGACCCCTACCCAGCCGGTAACAGTGAGAGGGTCCTCAGCTCTGTTACTAAGGAAGACAAGAGTATACATCAGTATATAGAGTGCAATGTGATCAGGTCGGTGCTAAGCTTTAGAGGATCACCCCCCCCCTCCCCCGACACGTAATTAACCCCCTTATAAACATATACATAAAATAGGACATGACACAGCTAAAGAGGAGAGGAACAGAAAGTGCCCCAAGGAAGGTGCAAGGACCAGAGGGGTTATGGGCACTTAGAGGGTTGACCCTGGGTGACCCCCATCCGGTTTGCCATTAGATGGTGAGAACCTGTGCAGAGCGCCCTCTATAGAATAATGGCATGAACAACCAGGAGGGTGAAGGAATACGTCCTATACTAATGGAAAGGGGAAGGACCTTCAGTCCTAAGTGGTAAAAACCGACGTGATCCTTGTCAGGAGTGTAACCTGAGGGTGTGCAGGGGGGGCAGGAGACTAAGGGGGCCCATAAGGGGTCTCTTCCCAATATATTATAAGTCATAGTTGGGACCTGGTACAGATTTTGCATTGGAGCCCAGGAGCTTCATATTATGACTCTGATCTTTGCTATGGCGCCCCCTTTCTCCTGAACATGCCACTGTACCCTAATGTCAACAATGTGGGCAATGCCTGGTGCTGACAGCTCTCGTGGTATCATCATCATCAAGGGCCGCCACCCAGCTTTCCTAGATCCCTGATCGGTAACGCTTCCTAGTTACACAATTATGTATCTAAAATGGGGCAGATTTACACTAGGCTCACAATAGCATCGTCTGTCTGTTGTTCTGATCCATCGGAGGACCCAATCAATGGACAAGCAAACCACTAAACTAGCGATCACATACGAGGACCCTATAGACTAGAATGAAGTCCATTGTTTGTAATCTGAAACCAACAGACAAAAAAGCTTTGCTTTTAGACAGATTTAATAAATTTGACCCCTTGTGATTGGTTGCTTTGGGCAACTAGGGATAGGTTAATATAGATGAAGATGAATTTGAGGTGGGCTCTTCCATCTCTGCCCCACCAGTATCCCGCAGCACAAAGCCAAAGCAGGACTTAGCAACACCGATCACCACATTGGGGTGCTGCCGCTAATGCCCCATGGTGCCCCAGGTATCTACCCCCGTCAAACTACCCATCCATGGGTCTGGAAACATAAGCGGAGGAGGGTAGCAATTGGCCATCATATAGATGTCTATATACTGTGCATTTTTTTGATGCGTTTTGCTATATAGGGCCATACAGTGATCTTCAAGGGAGTGGTCTTATCTTTCCTGGTGTTCACATTGATGAAATAAATATGGCTACATCCCGAAAACAAATGGAAGACCCCAACTGAAGAGGGCGCCGCAAAGACGTCACTGCAGGGGTAAATGAAGCGTAAAATCAATACATTTGACCCCATAGAGAGCCATCAGTTCCCAGAACCTGCAGCGGCATCACAGGATCCACATTTCATCCTCCCCTCAGCTGACAGCTGCTCCGAGCCCCGAGCCATCAGCCTAATATGAGCCGAGCCCGGAACCTGGAAATAACTTCAGGAGCATCTGTGCACGAAGAATCTGTGCCAGGACACTCAGCAGAACGCAGCCCGCACGGATATTACAGCCACATAGAATTACATTACCAAATCGGATAGGCCGCAGTCACACAGCGACGTTTCTGCACCAAAACTGGACTGGGTCGTCTCATTGACTTTGCTTATTTATATAGCGCCATGGTATTCCGCAGCGCTTTACAGCGATATCGCCAAGGCGTTCCGATATAGGGCTCACAATCTACAGTCTCTATTACTAGGTCTTTGCAGAGTGGGGGAAAAAAACAGAATAAACCCACAAAAACAAAGGGAGAACATCAATACAAGATGCAATTTTTGGGGGGTGTAGGGGGAACGGATGCCAGGTTAGGTAAACCCTTGTTACTTCATAGTGAGATGCAGGGCTGAATATTCATCTTTTTATGCAGACATTCCATATATTGAGATGGCGAATGAAACAAAAAAAAAAAATCAGGATCTAGTCTATATGGCCTGGTCATGCAACATACAGACCGCAACCATAAGGATCATATACATGCATGATACATGTGTCTACAAAGTCTTTGATCTCCTTTCTGACTTCATTTGATGTCCAGCAGTCTGTGCATCATAAATGTATTCCCCCTGCCCTCTGGTGCACTGGAAGGAGAAGATTTAAAATACACGGCCTTCCACTGTCAGAAAGGAGAAAAGTAACCACTTCACTGCAAAAATATGATTGGTTGGCAGTGCATTGTGAAGGAGTTATAGTAGGGTGGAGGCTATGGTACAAAAGGAAACACAATGACTATGTGGGGGGTACGACAGGACAGGAATGATGGGAAGCTTGTGTGCACATGCCTTCATGGTGGTCTGGGCCCAGATAGAGATGGAAAGGGAAATGTAAATGCTTCTAAAATCTATAGATGGGGTCAGGAGAAGTTACAATTGGGGCCCAAGCTGAGGTTTTGCACCAGGGCCGTGAGCTTTAGTTACATCCTTGCAAGTTGCATCCATGCTCCCTCCAATGCAAACTCCACAAGTGCAGGGCGAAAAACATCTATGGTTTCATCCTTTCTTGTTCTAGGTTACCCATAACTATAGGGGGTGCAGCGTCTAGTCCTAAAGTCCGCTATCCCAAAGGTCCCTTCACCTTTATAAATGACACCAGATATTTAGGGACCTTTACAGATTTTGCACTGGTGCCCGATATCTTCACATGGTCCAGGTCTCTATAAAAACTCTAACACTGAGAATATGTCTCCAGCTTGTCACAGATCTGCAAAGCTCTGGTCCATATTATTCTGCAGGGCTCCTACAGTTTTAGCTGGAGTGTCCCTTTAATACGAGAACTATGTGCGTCCATCTGTCTGACAGGCAGCACATGATGCCACGTTCGCTGGGCAGAGCTCACTTTTTAGGCATCATTTACGAGAAGGGGCATTGTGTTCCATTTTTGGCTATCACATGGATATATATATATATATATATATATATATGTATGTGCTAAATATGTCTCTGTCCTCACCTTCCCGACACCAGGGGGGCGCAGGGGAGAATGCCTGAGCTTACATCCTATAGAGAGTCCCTGGCCCGGCTCCAGCTTGCTCTCCTGACACCCTGTGGAGGTGACAAGTAACGCACGGACCGTCAGTAATACTTGACTGCTGAATATTTGCAGGCCGTGGTCCTTCTAAGGTTAACAGATAAGACAGGGCCCTTGCGCTTCACTGGGCACGGCCATGGGGCATTGCGGGATTATGTGATGTGCCACCATGGACACCCCAAATTAACACTAAAGCAATAGAGAGAGAGTAAGGGGAAAACATCTATTTACGACATTAGCCCCCATGATGGATATAACATAATATATAACACAGGGCTGGGCTGGTTCCCATAGTTTCTGGCACGTGGCAGATAACATGACCACTAGGCCGGGAGAGACTGAATCATGGCGGCTCCCATAGATATACACACAGTGCTCATTGAGCCGTATGTATACAGTGACCAGCAAGGCAGGGACAGCAGCTAGACAGCCTTCTCTCTAGGATGTCCAGCTGCCCACGATAGCCGGCAGCCCCTGCATGTTACTGCCCAGATATAAAAACTCAATGGAAGGCCGGCAAAAGGTTAAGGGTCTGCTTATTTTCCAGAAACAGCACCACCCATGTCCACAGGTCGTGTCTGGTATTGCAGTTCAACCTTATTCAGTTAAAGAGGTATCCCCAGAATACTTTAGTGTTTGATTCCGGGGTCATCAGAATAAGGGTCAGAGCCCTCCCCTTTAAATAGAGCAGTAGTCACTGACAGCTAATCAGTCTGTATGGGAATAAGGTTTGAGGTGTAATACCAGACACAGTCTGCACACTTGGGTGGCGCTACTCCTTGAAAGGAAAAAAACAAAAACACTTTTTTTTTCTTCTAATCCCAGACTCTTTAAGGCTGCACCCTCAAATGCATTAAAGGGATCCCATCATTAGAATCCCTTTTTTTCTAACTAACACGTAGGAATAGCCTTAAGAAAGGCTATTCTTCTCCTACCTTTAGGTGTCTTCTCCGCACTGCCGATCGGTAGATATTCTGTTTTCCATCTTTATGCTAAAATAGTTGTTTTGCAGCACTGGGGGCGTACCCAATGCTGTGAGAGAACTCTCCAGCGCCGCCTCCATCTTCTTCAGGAACCGGCCTCTATGTGTCGTCTTCCGGCCTGGCTTTCAATCTTCTACGCATGCGCAATCGGCTCTGCCAGTGGGCCTCAGGCAGAGCCGACTGCATTTGCGCACGGCCATTTTTTTGTGGCTGCTTACGTGAGCTGTTGAAAGCCAGGCCAGAAGACGACACGTAGAGGTCGGTTCCTGAGGAAGATGGAGGCGGCGCTGGAGAGTTGTCTTGCAGAACTGGGGACGCCCCCAGTGCTGTTTGAGCGCTGGGGCCGGCCTCCAGTGCTGTGAGAGAACTCATTTGCATAAAGACGGAAAACAGAATATCTACCGAATGGCGGCGCAGAGAAGACATCTAAATGTAGGAGAAGAATAGCCATTCTTAAGGGTATTCCTACGTGTTAGTGAGAAAAAAAGGGAGACTAATAATAGGACCCCTTTAACGTAGGGTGCAAGATTGCAACAAAACCGCTTATTAGACCCCCAATCTAAACCTGTCAATATAACAACAAAGCGTTCATAAGGATACGGTAATAGGGAGGAAGATATGAAATAGTTAAAACAGGTGGAATCATAAGTGAACGGTAACCTGATCGTTCCCCAGCTGTCCCGGTTTTATGACACCCCCCTTCCCCCCTAAGTTCTTGCACCAATGGACTTTCTAACAGGCCAAACACGATGTGACATTGATCCCACCTCTCTTTCCACACCACATTCCTCCTCAGCTTTGGAGGAAATCTCCGTCCCTCGCCTTTGGTGAACTCTGTGGTCTCATCATTCCCGCTTTGCTCCGGGTGTATTCTGTGCTCCAGGACACTGCAAAATAAATGTAGAAGACATCGGCGGCAATAAAGAAGAACCCTGCGGCCTCCTCTTCACACCCTGCAAATTGTGAGTCTTTGCAAGCTGAAGCGTTAGGGCAGATTTGTGCAAGTAAAATTCATTTCAATTCACCGGGTGGAGGCCGTCTCTGCAGCAAGTGCATGGATTGCTGCGAGCCCTGTTCAGATGATCTGCAGCAAATCTGCCGTGTGTGATCTTACTCTTAGGTTATCATGTAGGAAAATGTCTCAGCTCTGCATCAATGCTATAAAAATGTCCCCTGTGCTTGTAAACACCTCTGATACTTGTATCCCCTGGAAATAGGGGACAGGGCAGTGCTATAGGGGGCGCCACTTGTTGGCAATTTTGTAATAGAATGATTACACTAACAAAAAATACAAGGTGCGAGCTCACATCAGTTATTGAACTTACACAATTGAGTCCCAAAAAGCTAAATTTGTGTGCAAAGAATCAGTTTTACTGTCACAAAAGGTAATTTTGTGGCTCAGAACGTTATTTTGTGACGTTATTTGTAATAATCGGCTTCACAATGCGATAAGTTTTGCAAAATAAATTTGGAAGTCAAAATAACATTTGGTATCACAAAGAAAAGGTTTGTTCATTCCTGTCCACAATGTAACAACAAAATGTAATTCTATGCGACAAAATCAATTTTTGTGGCACAAAAACAAATGGACTTTTATGTAACAATGACATTTTGCACCCAAAAATTGGTTTTGTGGAAAAAATACATCCTGCGCACACAATAAGTAGCGTCACACCGGATTTTTGTGCCATTTCTGAGGTCACAAAATGAATTCTGTCATACAAAATAAATGTTTGCGAGCAGTAAATGGATTGTGTGAGCACAAATGTCAAGTCTCTGCTGACAAAAGGAAGTGTATGATCACTAAATTCATCCTGTGGCACAAAACACATCGTAACCAAACAGCAACTCATTGTAAACGCGACATAGAGTTACATATAATAGCCTGCAGACACCACTAGAACCACTAGAGGGAGCTCAAGAGCTTACTATGTTACTATTCAACTCTATGTAAAAAGAGTATACAGTTAGCTCCTCAGCTCCACCTAGTGGTGACCACAGGCAACTAAAATTTAGAATTTAACTGCTAGAGATTTGGAGCTCTGTATTAGATAGAAACCATGCTATGAACACTATAAATATGACAACACCAATGTCAGACTGGGCCACCATAGCACTAGAGGGCTTTCAGGTGGGCCAGACTCTAACACTATAATGGTCCCACAGAAGACACCCAAAATTGCAGGGTTCAGTTGTCTATTTCCTAGGGATTGTAGGAGGGTGGGCCCAATGACACCAAGTCTGACATTAAATAGAATGCATTGCCAACGTTAAAGGGGTTTCTCACAGTTCAGGGGATTAGGATCACTAGGCGCCTGACTGCTGCCACTCAAAGCAACCAAGAAAATAGGGGCCACAGAGTGACCAGCGTGAATGGATATTTATGGCCTATCCTAAGGCTATCACTTAGAAAAAGAACATCCTGGCAACCCCTTTAAGGACTCTCCATGCTGAACATTTCAGCTTTAATCTTACCGCTCTAAGGTTTTGTAAGATCTAGTAGTTCCTTACTTAAAGGGATACACCAGGGATATACCAGCTTCGGTTTACGTGGTAATAGTAAGGAGGTTTCTTGGAATTTTGAGGAATCAGTCATCATTCACAGGTTGTTGTTGTACTTGGGTTACATGGACCACGAGGAAGCAAAACATCTCATCCGAGTGCCAAATTCTGCACTGTCACCAGCAAACGTCAGGAACATGAATTACAGACATAAGGGCGAGGGCGGCCAAAGGAGCGGTGTCAGCGTGTCAGGGCGCATTACTCCAAGGAACTGGCATAGGACTAAGTGGATGCGGCAGAGCTGAGTGACGCTTCATATCATGAGTTATAGATATGTAGGACTACACGATCCTATCACGTCTCACAAAACAAGCACATGAATGACAAAGTCAGCTCTGCTACATCTGCATCTTTTTCGATGGTTTCATCAATTGAGGTGACATTTGTGAACTTGGCTGAACACAGAATATTTAGCAACTGAACTCCAAAAAGTCTTGAATTACTCAAAAAAACATGACAAATCCAAAATGCCATGCTCACAAATTTTTGTAAAAAGTGGGTGAAGATCAGCAGGAGTCACATGGCTACCTATGGCTTGATGGCTAGAATTTATCTTAGAAACTACCATCTATCATCTTGCTGTTCTGGCACATAAACTGCATATATGCCTCTTAAAGGGAACCTTTCACCCCCTGTATCAACCACGCCACTCTGCCTCCTTCAATAGTCTCCTCTCCACTGATTCTGGCGCAGTTGGAATTTGTTCTCTAGCCCCCACCGTTCCTGAGCAATCAGTGCTGTTAGTTTCAACGCAATTATACTCTCTACTCTCTGGTGGGCGGTCCTAGATTGTCTGCTACAGCCGAGGACCGCCCACCTGACAGTAAAGAGCCTAAGATGGGTACTCAAACTAAATTCACTGATTGCTCAGGAATGGTGGGGGATAGAGAAAGAATTCCAACTGTGCCGGAATAAGGGGACCCTAGCCTTAGGGTATGTCCACATGGCCTCATTTGGAGAGGAATTTGAGGGGACCCTCTGTTGCAACATCCTATACAAAAACTGGCCCATGAAGGCGGAGGCTAAGCTTTGGGTTTGCATGTGTGATCAGCCTCATATAATGGGACTCATCATTATGGGGTCAGATTGTAAGTGGTAAGATTGAGCAGGACACAAGTCCCATCCAATGAGAGGCAGAACAGGGATAGATTTTGGAAAGGATTTTTCAAGACAGGTGACAGCTTCAAAATCCTCTCCAAAAGTTGTCATGTGAACGTATCCCATAGATCCCGTATATTTTTGGCTCATAATATATCATCAATTAAGTGGATGGAACAAAGAGTGACAGGTCCCGGGCAATGGGATCTTCTCTATTGGTCATGTTAAGTGTCTACAATGTAACCCTACACGGCGGCCTCCGATCCTTGGCACATCCTTGTATTATACAAGACAGTTTTACATCATAGGTGGATTTGCAAGATACTAGACAGCGTGGCGGATCTTTCTGGATTACATGTAATATTCACCGATTAACCCAGCAAAACGCAGGCAGCTTTAAGTCATTTACAGATAATACCGCAATCTGTGCTGTCCTAGCCGGTAACATATGGATAGAGACTTAAAGGGATATGAGGAGGTCCAGCTGTATACCTCCTACCTAAGCAATGCAGGCTATATATGTGGTGTTCCAATCAGATATAACCCCCCCTCCCCATTATTTGCACATCAGGGGTAGTATTAGTATTAAAGGGATTTAGACAATCACTGAAACACTCAGATATAAACTGGAAGCAAGTGTGTAATCTCCCTGCAGCGCCCCTACAGTAGAAAAGTAGTATTACACAATTCCCATCTATATTAATAGGTTGCTTGTGCTATGTGCAGGCATTTTGGGTCCTCCTCTGATAGCTATTGGCTGGGTATATAGTTCCGATGGGACTGGATATGGTTGCAATTTCATGAAGGGCAGCTCTGGAGCACAAACTGCTGCTCTTAGAACTAAGGCTGTACAGAAAAAGAAAGAAAAAACCTCAATTAAAGGAGTTGCAAAGTGCTAGAAAAACATAGCTGCTTATCCAAAACAGTGCCCCACCTGTCTACAGGTCATGTACGGTATTGCAGCTCATTCCTTCTTACTTCCTACAACTGACTCAAGTCATAGACAGATGTGGCATAGTTTTTGGAAGAAAGCAGCCATGTTTTTTAAGTCCCGGACAACACCTTTTAAAGGGTTAACACAATCTGCTATAGCTAGTTTTGCCCTGGTTTCTTGTTTTAAGTGTACAGGATAGAAGGGTTCCTAATAAATCAAAGGTAGACCTGATAATAGGACCCCCAACTATTGGTTGTTATCTGGGGAGATCAATCTTTAAGAGTTCTGAATTCCTGCAGTGCCCCTGCAGGGGAGATGAAGTATTACATGATGTTCATTGAAATCAACATAATGTACAGACATGGTAGGTCCTTCAGAGAGAGAGTCTAGAATGGGGGGCTCCTGTAACAATTCCCCTAATAAGTTGTTAGAAAGTAGACAGCCCCCTGAAGTGACAGATTTCATGGCGGAGGGGCTTCTTATAATATAGGGATGGCTGTCACTGTCGTGTGTGTCTATAACTCCAGACACATGGCATCTCCCTTCATTCGCACACTCAGGTCTACTTCAAAATTGGACTTTTATCAGAGCAGAAGGGACATGTGGATGGTCTTGGCATTATCGCCCCTTACATTAGCGCTACCCGTACTGTAACATCTGAGATCCTCCATGCCAGAATGAAATGCCAGACCCCTGAACAGTCTTGGCAGTGTCCTGAGTTGACAAGGCCTGAGAAAGGGGTGAAAGGGTCCTCAAGGACAGCGGGCGGGTGGGCAGCTGCCGACACTGATGGTAAACCTGAGATTATCACATGATACATATAATCGATGTATGTCCACACTGTAATAAGCCGCATGTGATTCCATTACAGGGCAAGATTCCTGACTGAGGACAGAAACAACTTATAATATGTCTGATATAGTCCGAGCCCAGGAGAACCCTGCAGAATACTGCCAAGGTGGGGAACATTGTAATACTGTAGAATACTGTATTATACTCCAGAGCTGCGCTCACTATTCTGCTGGTACAGTCACTGTGTACATACATTACATTACTTATCCTGTATTATACTCCAGAGCTGCGCTCACTATTCTGCTGGTACAGTCACTGTGTACATACATTACATTACTTATCCTGTATTATACTCCAGAGCTGCGCTCACTATTCTGCTGGTACAGTCACTGTGTACATACATTACATTACTTATCCTGTATTATACTCCAGAGCTGCGCTCACTATTCTGCTGGTACAGTCACTGTGTACATACATTACATTACTTATCCTGTATTATACTCCAGAGCTACGCTCACTATTCTGCTGGTGCAGTCACTGTGTACATACACTCACCGGCCACTTTATTAGGTACGCCATGCTAGTAACGGGTTGGACCCCCTTTTGCCTTCAGAACTGCCTCAATTCTTCGTGGCATAGATTCAACAAGGTGCTGGAAGCATTCCTCAGAGATTTTGGTCCATATTGACATGATGGCATCACACAGTTGCCGCAGATTTGTCGGCTGCACATCCATGATGCGAATCTCCCGTTCCACCACATCCCAAAAATGCTCCTCTATTGGATTGAGATCTGGTGACTGTGGAGGCCATTGGAGTACAGTGAACTCATTGTCATGTTCAAGAAACCAGTCTGAGATGATTCCAGCTTTATGACATGGCATTGCATTATCCTGCTGAAAGTAGCCATCAGATGTTGGGTACATTGTGGTCATAAAGGGATGGACATGGTCAGCAACAATACTCAGGTAGGCTTTGGCGTTGCAACGATGCTCAATTGGTACCAAGGGGCCCAAAGAGTGCCAAGAAAATATTCCCCACACCATGACACCACCACCACCAGCCTGAACCGTTGATACAAGGCAGGATGGATCCATGCTTTCATGTTGTTGACGCCAAATTCTGACCCTACCATCCGAATGTCGCAGCAGAAATCGAGACTCATCAGACCAGGCAACGTTTTTCCAATCTTCAATTGTCCAATTTCGATGAGCTTGTGCAAATTGTAGCCTCAGTTTCCTGTTCTTAGCTGAAAGGAGTGGCACCCGGTGTGGTCTTCTGCTGCTGTAGCCCATCTGTAGCCTCAAAGTTGGACGTACTGTGCGGCGTTCAGAGATGCTCTTCTGGCTACCTTGGTTGTAACGGGTGGCTATTTGAGTCACTGTTGCCTTTCTATCAGCTCGAACCAGTCTGGCCATTCTCCTCTGACCTCTGGCATCAACAACGCATTTCCGCCCACAGAACTGCCGCTCACTGGATGTTTTTTCTTTTTCGGACCATTCTCTGTAAACCCTAGAGATGGTTGTGCGTGAAAATCCCAGTAGATCAGCAGTTTCTGAAATACTCAGACCAGCCCTTCTGGCACCAACAACCATGCCACGTTCAAAGGCACTCAAATCACCTTTCTTACCCATACTGATGCTCGGTTTGAACTGCAGGAGATTGTCTTGACCATGTCTACATGCCTAAATGCACTGAGTTGCTGCCATGTGATTGGCTGATTAGAAATTAAGTGTTAACGAGCAGTTGGACAGGTGTACCTAATAAAGTGGCCGGTGAGTGTACATTACATTACTTATCCTGTATTGTACTCCAGAGCTGCGCTCACTATTCTGCTGGTACAGTCACTGTGTACATACATTACATTACTTATCCTGTATTATACTCCAGAGCTGCGCTCACTATTCTGCTGGTGCAGTCACTGTGTACATACATTACATTACTTATCCTGTATTATACTCCAGAGCTGCGCTCACTATTCTGCTGGTACAGTCACTGTGTACATACATTACTTATCCTGTATTATACTCCAGAGCTGCGCTCACTATTCTGCTGGTACAGTCACTGTGTACATACATTACATTACTTATCCTGTATTATACTCCAGAGCTGCGCTCACTATTCTGCTGGTACAGTCACTGTAATTCCAAAAAGGGGGCACCCCCACTAAATAGGATAAAACGTAACCTTTATTTATAATATTTTTTTTAAAATTAAAATACCCCAGCACAGTATTCGGCCCCTATAATTCTTGCAAAGGGCATATGTGTAAGTGTGTCTATCCTCTCTACAGATTGAATAAGAGTGAATTAAATTTCTCCCAGACTCACAGGGTGTGTTTCTAACAAATGCTTCACACGTCTCCCTGTGACTGAGATTACACTTGCTGCACACTATATACTATATACCTCTCATCCAGCAAACCAGAGGACAGTCTATAGAGTGTTAACACTGATTACAATGTGTCGTTTGTATTAACCCCACAATACTATTTGAAGCTGTACACTGGTGAATAAGGATTTAAGTGTGATAGCTGCAGCTTGATATTGAATAAACAAGACTTCCCTATTGTCTGTAGATATTTACAACGTGGAGCAAATCCCATTAACACACAAACACAGCCCACAATCTAGCAGTTCATTTAAACTGATAGGTAGTCACTAGTCTGTGATCCCTAATCTCAGGCTGAAGCTAAAGCTCATTGATAACCCAGAGCCTCAGTGTTCACTGCTGACTTTTGTTCAGGATCACAGCAAGTTTTTCACACCTATAGTGTGTTTAATCTACATTGTCTCAACGCGTTTCTTTTGTTCTAAATCATCAGGAGACATTCTCAAACACCCTGCCTATGATAACAGGCTATGGCTACCTAACACCCTAAACAATGTAGTGGTGTGCGGTCAAAACCGCAGTTCTCAGGACCCTGATGGTGGGTCCTGATCCTTCATAGAGGCTGACCCTATACTCCAGAGCTGCGCTCGCTATTCTGCTGGTGCAGTCACTGTGTACATACATTACATTACTTATCCTGTATTATACTCCAGAGCTGCGCTCGCTATTCTGCTGGTACAGTCACTGTGTACATACATTACATTACTTATCCTGTATTATACTCCAGAGCTGTGCTCACTATTCTGCCGGTGCAGTCACTGTGTACATACATTACATTACTTATCCTGTATTATACTCCAGAGCTGCGCTCACTATTCTGCTGGTACAGTCACTGTGTACATACATTACATTACTTATCCTGTATTATACTCCAGAGCTGCGCTCACTATTCTGCTGGTACAGTCACTGTGTACATACATTACATTACTTATCCTGTATTATACTCCAGAGCTGCGCTCACTATTCTGCTGGTGCAGTCACTGTGTACATACATTACATTACTTATCCTGTATTATACTCCAGAGCTGACCTCACTATTCTGCTGGTGCAGTCACTGTGTACATACATTACATTACTTATCCTGTATTATACTCCAGAGCTGCGCTCACTATTCTGCTGGTACAGTCACTGTGTACATACATTACATTACATATCTTGTATTATACTCCAGAGCTGCGCTCACTATTCTGCTGGCGCAGTCACTGTGTACATACATTACATTACTTATCCTGTATTATACTCCAGAGCTGCGCTCACTATTCTGCTGGCACAGTCACTGTGTACATACATTACATTACATATCTTGTATTATACTCCAGAGCTGCGCTCACTATTCTGCTGGTGCAGTCACTGTGTACATACATTACATTACATATCTTGTATTATACTCCAGAGCTGCGCTCACTATTCTGCTGGTACAGTCACTGTGTACATACATTACATTACTTATCCTGTATTATACTCCAGAGCCGCGCTCACTATTCTGCTGGTGCAGTCACTGTGTACATACATTACATTACTTATCCTGTATTATACTCCAGAGCTGCGCTCACTATTCTGCTGGTACTGTCACTGTGTACATACATTACATTACATATCTTGTATTATACTCCAGAGCTGCGTTCACTATTCTGCTGGTGCAGTCACTGTGTACATACATTACATTACTTATCCTGTATTATACTCCAGAGCTGCGCTCACTATTCTGCTGGTACAGTCACTGTGTACATACATTACATTACTTATCCTGTATTACACTCCAGAGCTGCGCTCACTATTCTGCTGGTACAGTCACTGTGTACATACATTACATTACTTATCCTGTATTATACTCCAGAGCTGAAATTACAGTACAATTCTACAGGCTTCAGAGCTGAACTCTTCAGATATTCCCCGCTTATATAGGGTCTGCACTGAGCTTTGGTGATTGGTGAGTCTAAGAAGTATCCGATTTACATCAGCCATTGTCCTAACCATGTAATATAGTAATTCTCCCCCTACATTATAAGAGCTCCACTATGCTATGCTTGCTGACTGATTCCAATGCAAACCAGTGAGGTTGTGAATGCAATTCTTTGTGTTAAAGTGGGCAGACATATTGAAGAGCAATTGACTTATCTGATTTATAATCCCTATATAACAATAGTAGGAACGCCTGCTCTTGACTTCTTGTAGGAGGATACCATCCAGTACAAACAGGGGAGACACTGCACAGAAGATACCAAGTCATTCACAAGGTTGGCTGGGGCTATTTTTCCACCGTATGGCTCTGCCGTGATTTACAGTAAGTGTTTCGTATTTGAAGGATCCTCTGACAATAAGCAGATCATGGGTTTCTGTACATGAGACCTCCAGGGATCCGCTGTAATCTGTAGGGGCGCCTGTAACAAGTGTTCAGTTTTCCTGCAGCGCCACCAAAGGTGAAATGAGGTATTACACAAATTGTATAGAAATCAATGTACAAAGTAGGGCCATTTAGTCCTCCAGAGCAGGATGCACCCTTTGTAATTGTTCTAAATTCTGGGTAATGCAGAATGGGGGGGTCCTTATTATTAACTCTTTCTGCCTTCTTACAGGAAGAAGAAGTACGTCGCAGTCAAAGTATGCAAAAGCGGGAAGAAGTTTAATGAGACTGCGCTGGATGAAATTGCACTGCTGAACTGTGTAATAACTTATTACATGACCATGCCAGATCCTCTAGTCACATCCAGAGCTGCATTCAGAATTCCATAGACTACACTATAATTGTGTACTAAGAGCCCTAAGACATAGTATGCAAAAACCGAAGAGCAGAGAGATACTAGAAGAAGAGAGAACGCACAAGCTGAGAGCTAACTGCAAGCCAGCGAGATAGTGAATACATCATACCCGGATGTGTGATAGGTGTGAACAGGTCTAGATCCAGCCTAATGTTCTTCTATGTTTCACCCACTTAGGTAAATGGAGCACGAAAGAAAGAATCCCAAGGAGAGAACGTCATTCACTTCCTCCAGGACTTTAAACTGATCGGAGAAAACGGCCTCCATATCCTTCTCATTGTAGCAGATACACAGTAACAGATCTCAGCTCTGACAAAGACATGCGTAATACATAATAGATTTTCTTACCACTTTAGAGGTAATATGAGAGCGCCCCTAATACGTCATCCAGCCCCAACTACGGCGCTCGGTTCAGCCAATGATATGTAATGTCACATCGGGTCATCAGACCAGTGGCATGGTTATAAAGTAACTCCACCGAAAATTAAAGGGTTAACTTAAAATCTGTTCTGTCCAGAATACTTGTGCCTGCCCCCAGTAGCTTCCACACTTCTATAGCCTGGCATACACGCCCTCACTGAGCCTGACCCCCTTACCCGGTACTATTGAAGTTAATGGCTCCATAACTCGGCCCTACATGTCTGCCTGGTGTTTGAGCTGCTCGGACCTTCTCTCCTTCATCTGGTGAAGAACTATGGGCCAAAGGGTCTGCCAATGACGTGTGTGAAGAGGATACTGCAGCAGGTATATAGGATATACAGGCAGGTAGAGTCACCATGTGGACTAGAAAGGGACTTTCGTAACCTATAGATCACTACAATATGCAACCAATGTCCAATAGACAGGGGTCTGATATATGGAGTCCCACAGTATTCGACCGCACATGGATGACCATTAAAGTGACTGGTAAGGCCTTTAATGCCCAGGTGCCCAGATCCAGTGTCGGACGGGCGTACTACAGTATCAAGAGATCTCTGCCGGGCCCAGACTCTGACACTACAACGGTCCTGCAGAAGACACCACATTTGTAGGGCGCTATGGTCGGCTTCCTAGGGAATCAGTATATCTGGTGGGCTCAAGGAGCCATATTTGAGGCCCCGATATGCTGCTGCCCACACACTGATGCCCTTTACTGTTCAGTGTGGTCAGTATGCTGACTGTGCAGTGTGAATACTATCTAGACTGTAATATCACCATAAAGTGACAACTGCTCTGGAGACCAGTCCAGGTTATCACTCACCTCCCTACTGGCACAAGTAGAGGAAAACACAACGCTCCATGCCCAGATGGAAACCTACCCACCCCGAGCTGTCGTCTGCTATGCAGGGCCTTGGAGCTAACAGGGACATGGCCGCCGGGGGAGGAGGGGGATGATGGTGGTGATTGTCCTTGTATGAACTGGACTCTCATATCACAATGTGCCTTAATAGCAAAGTTCTCCATTCGGTTTTCTTGTATTCTAATATATGACCGGGATAACAACTCCCAGCGCTCAGGATCCATTAGGATATAATTGATATTAGGTTATCATGTATAATATATAAGAGCAAATACACTTGGTAGGAGGGATGAAAATATCAATTTACAGCCTCAAAATACCTTGTAATACTCCTGATATTTTACTAGTCAATATGGTTGTATTATTTGGGGGATACAAGTACCGCCAAAGATGGGGCTTATTGGTGCCCCACCTGGTCTGATTGACCTGAGCTCCCTGTGCCAGATTGGTCATATACTACCCCTTATATCCTCTATTGTATATATTTTTCGGGTGGTGTTACACTTATCTTCCATAAGGCCTGTGCCATGGGGTGACCGTATACTGAGGCCTGTGCCATGGGGCGACCGTATACTGAGGCCTGTGCCATGGGGTGACCGTATACTGAGGCCTGTGCCATGGGGTGACCGTATACTGAGGGGCTCCTGAAATAAGGGGAGACATCCTGGGCATCTCCTGGTTGACTTTCTATATTCTCTATGTGACGTGGGCACAGTAGGTCACAAAAAGAGGGCGTGATGGGTACATCATCGTGCTTGCACCACAAAAACGGGGTGTGCTATGATCCCTACAATGGGTCACCAACATCTGTAACCCAGAAAACCCCTTTACGCCACAGATAACATCAGCAGTGCAGCAGTTCCCAATCGGTGTCTCTCCAACTATTGCAGAACTACAACTCCCAGCATGCCAAGAGTAGTTGTTTAGTAACAGTTGGAGACGACTGTCCCGGACTATATATGGATGTACCACTATAGGGGTATGAGACTGTCTAAAAGAAAGACAAGTCGCCCATCGCAACCAATCACATCACAGCTTTCATTTTATATTCTGCTCTTGTAAGATGAAAGCTGCGCTGCGATTGGTCGCTATGGCCAATAAATGGTTCCTCTTTTGGACAGTTTTCTAAATCTCGTCCTTTCGATCTAAATGTTGAATTTCTGTCTTTTTAGGTTCTTCAGGGTCTGAACTTTCTTCACAAGAAATGCCGGATCATCCACACGGATATTAAACCAGAGAACATACTGGTGTGTGTAAAGGCCGACAACTTCCAGCAGTACATGGCGGAGGCCGAAGCCTGGAACCACAACAGGAGCCATGGAGGTACCGCCAATGGTATGTCCGTACTGATGGGTCAGCCTGGGGCAAGGCCCGATCCCATTGACTATGCTGTTTTTAAACTTTTAACGTTTCGTTCCAGGGATAGACGCCAACTTCTTAACTCATCTGTTCGAAACTGGAAACTCGGACATGCTTGGGGTGAAAATTGCCGATCTGGGCAGTGCTTGTTGGACAGTAAGTCTTCCAATGTCTTGTACCATTGTCTATTAGGTGGAAATAGGTCGTAGCGCAAATTAAAGGGAACCTGCCAGGTCAATTTAGGACAAACCACCCCACGGGCTCTTATAGACCAGGGGTTTGATGTCCCAAATCGGCCTTAAAAAAATAAGCCTTTATACTTATCTAGAGAGGAGTCTGAAGAGTCTCATCGGACTCCTCCCTGGTGCTCCTGAAACCTGCGCAGTTCTTCAGTAAAGGCGAGGACGTATACTGCGCATGTGCCTGAGGTACTGCGCATGCGCACTGAAGCTGTGGTGTACTCTCCTGACTTTGGTGAAGAACTGCACTGGCGCGGGCAGTACAAGGGGCAGGGGTGCATAAAGCTTTCTTATTTTTGCATCTGGCCTGACCAGCTGAGTTTTTTGCACTTGAAAAAGACAATGTGATTTTTGCATTGAAGAACATATACCTACCCCAACATCTGTAGAATTTGTCGGACCAGCGAACGCGGGTATCGCGATTAGCCCTGTAGGCGCTTTTGTCTGTTACTTATTTTTGCCGACACAGATGGCTTTACTATTGGGACACTAAATTCCCAGTCCATAAGGGCCGGTGGGTGGTTTAGGTCCCAAGTTGCCATGACACATTCCCTTTAAACTTACCTCCTATCCACAGGGACCCCGCCGAACATAAGAATAAGGGCTCCATGCCCCTCTTTTCAATGAAATGTTGGTCATGCATATATACCCCCACCCCATTCACATTGTCAAATTTGCTGCCAGCTGTCTGAGTCATTCACAACAGGGGCAGTAACGTCCCTTCCCACAAGACCATGAACATTTTGGGAAGTCCTATGCCTTCTCTTTGTGAAACTAGCATGAAAATGTGTCGGCATTGCCCCTTCTTTGTGATGTGACAACACATACCGCATCCATGTCTCATAGAGAATAATAGAGGGCCACCCAGTTTTCGTTCAAATGGTGGTAGTTGGGACCCCTATTCTCATGACCAGTGGACGTTGCAACACTTGTACCAGCACCAATCAGATCCTTATCCCTTATCCTGTGGATACGTCATGCTATAACCCCAACGAAGGGAAACTCATGGCTCAATATGATCTTCGCCCCAGAAGTCGATATCTAAATGAAAACCACAATTTCACCCCCGGCGGAGATTTAACCAATTTATTCCTATTTTGCAGTATAAATCGTTCTCTGAAGAAATCCAGACACAGCAATACAGAGCACTGGAGGTCCTGCTGGGCTCCGGGTACAGTACCCCGGCCGATATATGGAGTACTGCGTGTATGGTATTACACCGCTATTCTTTTTTGTCTTTGTGTGCTTAGAAACCTATGTCCCGACATCCTCAAACACTGTTTTTCTGATACAGAGCTCCAAATCCTCTGCATAGAGTAGAGTTAAATAAGAAACATCTAGCTATCAGCTGCCACCACTAGAGGGAGCTCCCTGCATACGATTTATACATTCAATACTACATCTCTATGCAATAAGATCTTAAGCAAGGCAGCTAAACAGTTAAAATACCTTCTGGTGGAATCCAATGGTAGTTTTGAGCCATGAAAATGATTGCTGTACCCTAGCAGACAGTAGGAAGGTGTTATAGTTACCGTCTCAGATAGTGATGGGCCCCCCCTTACCTATAGGGCCCCTTGGTAAATGTCTTTCCATATAAAAGACAGATGATATTATTGAATATTACAAGTCTATTCCATACTTGGGTATTTCACAATGTGATGTGTTACTCTAGGCATATGAAATAGCGACTTCCTATTACCTATTCGAGCCACAAGCTGCAGAAAGTTTCTCAAGAAATGATGGTAAGAACCTACTTCTTGATGGTTTTCTTTAGAATTTCTCATAATAGAGACTGTGATGAGGGGGGACAATTCCCAGCATTCCCTATTAGACCTACTCTACAAAGTTATGCAGTGTCTACAAGACCCTGTTATTTACTTTGCAGGGAGTGAAGCTGGAGTATGACATATTCATTTGGGGTTGCACCAGTCTGTATACCCAGAAGGCAATAAGCTCCATAGCAAAACTTGGTTTAGAGCCCTATTTAATCATTATCAACTAGAGCAGTGATGGCGAACCTTTTAGAGACCGAGTGCCCAAACTGCAACCCAAAACCCACTAATTTATCACAAAGTGTCAACACTGACATTTATGGACCTGCAAAATACGGTCATGTGAATGGGGCTTTATAGAGCTTTCTGCTCCACTGTGGCCTGCACATAGTATAATATGCTGCATAGTGGCCTCCACACAGTATAATCTGCTGCACAGTGGCTCCCACATAGTATAATATGCTGCACAGTGGCTCCCACATAGTATAATATACTGCACAGTGGCTCCCACACAGTATAATATACTGCACAGTGGCTCCCACACAGTATAATATACTGCACAGTGGCTCCCACACAGTATAATATACTGCACAGTGGCTCCCACACAGTATAATATACTGCACAGTGGCTCCCACACAGTATAATATGCTGCACAGTGGCTCCCACATAGTATAATATGCTGCATAGTGGCCTCCACACAGTATAATCTGCTGCACAGTGGCTCCCACATAGTATAATATGCTGCACAGTGGCTCCCACATAGTATAATATACTGCACAGTGGCTCCCACACAGTATAATATACTGCACAGTGGCTCCCACACAGTATAATATACTGCACAGTGGCTCCCACACAGTATAATATACTGCACAGTGGCTCCCACACAGTATAATATACTGCACAGTGGCTCCCACACAGTATAATATGCTGCACAGTGGCTCCCACATAGTATAATATGCTGCACAGTGGACTCCACACAGTATAATATACTGCACAGTGGACTCCACACAGTATAATATGCTGCACAGTGGCCTCCACACAGTATAATCTGCTGCACAGTGGCCTCCACACAGTATAATCTGCTGCACAGTGGCCTCCACACAGTATAATATGCTGCACAGTGGCTCCCACACAGTATAATATGCTGCACAGTGGCTCCCACATAGTATAATATGCTGCACAGTGGTCTCCACACAATATAATATGCTGCACAGTGGCTCCCACATATGCTGCACAGTAGCCCTCACACAGTATAATCTGTTCCACAGATGGGTGCCCAAAGAGAAGGCTCTGAGAGCCACTTCTGGCACCCTTGCCATAGATTCTCCATCACGGACCTAGAGCAACAGAAATGCAGAACAGGAAATGTACAAGGAGTTTGGTTTTCCACAGTACGGGGATAATAAACCGATATGTTGCAGTAAACATTTCTGACGTAAATGATGATACATCCGGCCCCATGGACGTCCTCATCACTCTCCTTTCTCAGGAAAGTGGCGAAGGAAGCACAGAATTTACAAAGTCATAGAAAACTGGTGTACAAGGCATAATAACATCTACCCCATTAGTCTCATGCAAAGCCACAAACTTATTCACAGTACTTCTGTCTGGCCAGTAGAGGGGGCTCAAAACCAGAGGATCCTTCTATGCCCTACCATGGATTTAGTGAGATCTTATAATATTTCATGTAATAGTGACAATTATTCTTTGATATTTCAGATCATATCGCCTGTATTATAGAACTGCTCGGACGCATACCACCCAAAATCGCCTTTTCGGGGAAAAACTCTTCTAAGTTTTTCAATAAACAAGGTGTGTATAGATGAGGAGATAAAATACACATAAGGTCAAGGAGCCCTATTACCCCTGAGTGTGCGGCACCATTGCTTTCTATATATCTTAAGGAGCCCTACTGCGACATGTCCAACAATTGACTGTGATTTTAAGTGACTTTGGCCGGGACACCAGTCACACGACCACCGATCACTGTATCGCCCTGCGACTCCTTCACCAATGTAAGTGAATGGATTTGCATTGTGACGCTGATGTTGCTGCAATTGTGACGTCTAGTCGCCAAAAAATCCGGCACTGCTCAGTCTTTCTCCAACTAGGGGTCACAGCCGCAGCACTCTAGGGGTCACAATACAATTCTGTTCACTTATATTAGTGAAAGAGTCGCAACATGACACCGTGATCTTTGGGATCCCCAGCCAATATCGGCGTACTGCCCCAGCCTTAAAGGCAAATCACACCACTAAAAAGTTGCTGTTTCCATTGTGCGACTTCTCTGCAACCTTTGACACATTACTATGTAGCCCTAAGATTTTGCCCCTTTGCTCCATGACAGGTGACCTCCTGCGGATTCCATGCTTATACCCCTGCACCCTGTATGACAAGCTGGTGAGCCGTCACAGTTGGCAGCAGAACGAGGCGCTCATATTTGCCAGTTTCCTCTTACCCATGCTAGACTATTATCCAGAAAAGCGAGCGTCGGCTGAGAAGTGTCTGGAGCATCCGTGGTTACAGCTATGACGGGATCCCGGCCGTGTCGCCATCTTGTTTCTACTTTTATACTTTACATTGTTTTTCATTATTAGTCCTGGAATTAAAGAAATGGTAATACAACGTCCCGTATACAGAAAGGTCTCTGGACTCCGATATAAATCCATCAAGGTTAGATTCCTGTAATCTGGAATAATGCAGCAAATCTGATAATCTGTTCCCAGTACAGACCTATCTGAGCTAATGGTAGGAGTGTGACCAACCGGCTGCTAGACCGCAGGGCGCACGACATGTACCTGTGTGATTGGTACCTTATAGAAGCCTGATCTGCATGCATTAAAATACTAAGACTAAGTTCACACCACATTAAAATCTATAATACCTCACTACTATCACTTTACCATGTGTCTGCAGCCTTAAAGGGGTTGTCCAGGGAGTGTAATTCTACTTACATGTGCCAGGGCTTGTTTTTTTTTAATGGTTTCCAGGCTGGTCCTGACTCCATGTTACCTGTACTATGGAGGACGGCTTTACTATAGTCAGCCCAGGCCCACAGCACTGGGAACTACCTGAGAAGGGAGCAGGTGGAGTGACCCAGGAGACGGGGGCTGGTTTCGATCACATGACCTATGGTCGGAACCAGCCTGGGTGCATGTAAACATAATTACACCCCTTTAAGATAAACCGATATATTGGCTGGATCTGCCGTCAGTATCGCAGTGATCTCTGATGCTAAGAGTCCCCGCCTGCCCCATACTGTATATAGCAGGGCCATAGATCACTATTATACAATGAGGCCCCGGCTCCTGATTTTCACGCCTATTGGACCATACCATTGCCATGTTTTTCCAACAAGTACAGGTTACACAAAAACCGTGGCAATTTGTTGTACAGCGATAACACCATTGCAAAGTGTGAACATACCCCAGGTATCCCCCTCATGGATGATCGGTGTGTGAGGACATGTTGATCAGTATTCTGCACCATAGACAAGTAAAAACTGGTGCTATAGAAGTACAGCCATGTGTGAACACTCCCTGAGACAGGGGTCCTTGTAAGCCTAATGCACAAGACTGTAAGTTTTGGTCTGTGGGGTTATATTCATTCTTATGGCCCCATATTCAGAATTGTGAGGTTCATTAGGCCGGGCTGCAAACACTCAGGGCACGTCCTATTAGTGTCTGATTCATTGTGTGGGGTTTGTGGGTAATACAGACATCATCCCAATGCCACCCATAGGAGGACTGATGGGTGATGTATCCGTATACAGCTGTATATAGCCAGGCTCTCCTTCGTTGGGGTAAAGAGTCCGTTTGCAGGCTGATCCATGTATGTGAATACCCCGCCGGAGTGGTTGTGGCCCCCGCAGCCTCCGGCCACATGTCAGTCACCATTACCCCCCTACTAGTAGTCACAGGGGCACATTGTTGATGGGGACGCTCCATCCCAGCCACTTATATGGGCTCAGTCTGTCTCATCATTCCTATTATTTTTTATACAGATATTGTATTGTCTCTATGGCTCTGGTTACAAAGAGTGTGGGTGTCGCAGTTATGGGGCTTATGTATAAGAGAAAGGATGTAGCGGAGGTAATACAGGAGAGTCTGTCCCCTGATAGCCTGTATATTATCTTATCTTATACATCACACTATGACAGGACCAGACCTGCAAATCCTTCTCTGCCCTCTAGTGGCCGCTCCTTATATACCAGGCTGTAGCACTCACCGCCGGCCACCAGAGGGCGCTCGGTCACTTCCTGTAACTCACTCTCTAGTCAGCGACTTCCTTTAGCGCTTCCGGTCACGTGAGCCTGCGCTCTCCGCTGTGTGAGCTGATAGAGAGGAGTGGGCGCCGGGAGACTTGTCAGGCTGAGGAGAGGCTTACACCTGCCCGGAGGAGAGCTGAGAGGCGGCAGCAGCAGGTGAGGACCAGGAGGGGGCGCCCCTAATCCATAGCTCTCAGGTAGGATGGCTGCGGCTGTATACACTACTACATTCATAGCCTGTTTTCTAGAGGTTAGGGTGATGCTTCATGTCCACAGTTCCCAGGTAACAGATGTGATGCAGGATCTTTGGTAACATCATGTAAAGACCCGAACGCCTTGTGACTGTAGGAGGGCTCTCATTATGTTTTATGGACAGGGCCTAATAGCAAGAAGATGATGCTCGGCCTCGTCAGACACCCCACTTATTTCTCTGTGAGTAGGGGCCATTAAGGAGGCGATGTCTGCCGGGCACAGGGAAGAGACGCTACTTACTGTCCTGTGCGGCCTCGCTGATTTGTTAGGCCCCAGATGGCTGCCACAAGTATAGTACCTGTGCATGAACTGACTGGGCGCTCGATAGTTGTTGCTGGGTTGCAAGCGGATCCGCTCAGGTGTTGCAAGGGGATCCGCTCCCTTTATAAGCCATAGCAGAGAGTGACCGCCCAGACCTTCTCCATTTCCTGCTGTCTCAGCACCTTACACTGTCAGTCTATTATATTGAATAGGCACAAGGTAATACTTCATGTCTCCAGTGATGGCGCTGCAGGGTTCCCCCACATATTACAGCTGATCAGCTTATGGAGACCCTTCACCCCTTTAACTGATAAACATAGAGCAATATAAGACAGCTGATAATGACCGGTGATTGGTGAGAGGTATTTGGCGGTTTAATGACACTTTCTTCCTCTTTAGTACAATGGACCCCTGTGAGCAGGAACCGGCCGATGTCGCCCAGGAGGCTGCGGAGGTGAACCCACAGTATTTACAGCAGCTCAAGGACCTGGACATTCCTGAAGATGAGGCCAAGAAGGTGAAACCTTGTCTTCCAGATCTGATCATAAGGCAGATAATCCAGCGTGTAGCATTGTAATGTCTAGACTGAGGCTAGGTTCACACTTGCGCTTGCTCTACGTATGTGGTTTCCGTCCCCGAATCCGCTTAAAAAATGCAGAGAGAAGATTCCTGTAAGCAGGACGTTTCTCTCCATATTTTTCAGGCGGAGACCAAGAAGACCACATTATAGTCTATGGGGTCTACAAGTCACTGCTTGGATTTCCGTTCTTCAGGTCCCCAAGCAGACCCAAAGATCAGTAACCCAAACATAGGTGACAGGCCGATCCATAAAGATATATGGCACCTTATTGTCAGACACGATCACATGCTGTACTATGGATATATTCTCCTCTAGTGATAACACAAACCAAACCTGTGCTCCCTAAATGTCCCTCGTCACCATCATGATGCCCGTGTGTCTCATTTTGGAGGCCCCTGTGTGACAGTCATTGATCCCTTGTTGCTTGTGTTCTGATATTTCCGGACCCATTGCCAGTGCCTCTCTCCTGGTCCAGCGATGACCTGCTGACTTATGGATAATATAATGTATCTTTCCAGACAGGATAGTAATATCTTTCCTTTGTTCACGCAGGCGCTTATTCTTACCGGGAACGTATCTGCCGAGGAAGCTGCAATATTTTACTTCGACAGCTTAGACAACCAGAATGTGGTAAGATGGAAACCGGTGTAAGAGTTGTGTCTTCAGCTTAAGTCATGTATCAGCAGGCGACTGACAGTGATGGCACAGCACCGCCTTGTACCACAGCTCAGACACAGCTACACATAGTAGATATTGCAGTCTGTGTAAGTTCACACGGTGTGTTTTGGTCAGGATTTTGAGGCTGTATCTGCCTCAAAAAGATGGCAACCTTTGAAATCAATGGGAGTCGGTCAGTTCTTTTTTCTGGGAGCGGATTGTTTCAGCTCCTGGAAAAAAGAACGGACATGCTCATTCTTTCAGGCAGATTCGCCTCACGACATCCGCCTGCAGAAACTTCCCTCCTGACAAGGTCCATCCATTTTGTCCTAATCCGGAGCAGAGTGTGCGACTGGATGCCAGTGCACTGCATCAGCATCCAGTCGTAGCTACCGGTATTTTGGTCCAGAACCTGAGGAGGCCTCTGCCTCAGGTTTTGGACCAAAGAACCCCTTCCTTTTCTTTTCAGTATAAATCACTCTCTCCCTTTGTAGACTTTTGTAACCCTGTTGTGATCTGTGTGTAGGACAGCGATGATGAAGACATGTATTACAAGATGGTGTTTGTCGTGAACATGGAGCTGTCTATGGGCGTAGGGAAGGTAAGAAATCCTCACCATAGAAAAGAGTTTGTCTACATAGTAAACCAGCACCAGGTGATCCAGTGAAATTGTTTGCACCCATAATGCAAGCAGGACTTCTCTCTCCACATTTTTCTGCCCTTTTCGGGTGGAAACCATATAGTGTATGGGGTCCATGGGTTTCCTTGGGTAAGTACTAGAGATGAGCAAGTACTGTTCGGATCAGCCGATCCAAACAGCACGCTCGCATAGAAATGAATAGACGTAGCCGGCACGCGGGGGGTTAAACGGCCGGCCGCCGTCGTCAAAGTGGAAGTACCAGGTGCATCCATTCATTTCTATGGAGCGTGCTGTTCGGATCGGCTGATCTGAACAGTACTCGCTCATCTCTAGTAAGTACTTTAGGTTTCCCTTTGTGGGTCCCCAAGCCGAGCCCACGATCAGAAACCCAAATGCAGGTGTGCACCTAGCGTAAAAGAAGGATCCCTTAATGGCTTGTAACAAGAATATAGTATTTGGGGGAAAAAAAACAATAAAAATCGAATTTTTCACTATAAAATTATTTTCTTAAACCTCCACTTACCAGGTAGCCACACAACCAGAGGGACCTGAAGAATAGTAGAACAGGGTATGCAGTGGGAAACGTGAAAAAAAAAAAAAAAAACTTAGAAAATCAATTTTTATAAAATATTTATAGCACCAAGAAATGATATAAATGACTTTGTAGGTGTGTACTCCTAAATAGCGGCAAGAACACAGTGTCTGCCTGCAAAAAACAAGGCTTCACATAGCCACATTATGGCAAAAAAAAAGGGTCTGGCTACTGAGAAACAACTAGGCAAAAACAAACAAACAAAAAAAAGCATAATTAGTCATTAAAAGGGATTATAGACTCTAAACTTTTTATATGGGATATGATTTAACCTCTTAAGGCCAGGGACCCACATTGCAAAAAACCGCTGCGTTTTACATTACCAGATTTGTTTTCTGCAATGTGTGGATGGGATTAGCCAGAATTCTAAATTGCAGAAAAAAATCTCCAGCGGAAAAGCTGTCTCTTCAAAAATAACATTTTTGAAAATTACAGCATGTCCTTTCTCACTGCAGAAACGCTGGTATTTTACGTATCTGTTTAATAGGAACAGAAAATCCAGAGGGAAATTCTGCGGCCGGCATTTCCGTCCCAGTCTTGTCCACCGTGATTCACTGTGTGTCGCCTTAGCCTCAAGGGGTTCTCTGGCCCCAAATTGAATTTTCATGACCTATTCACATATCAGTATGTGACGTGTGGGGTTCTGACACCCAGACCCCACACAGATCTGTTCTAGCGGCTTCTGGGTGCTATTAATGGCAGTGACACAACAGCACCGTCCACTGGTAAGGGTAAGTTCACACAGGGGATTTTTGGTCAGGATTTTGAGGCCGTAACCAGGAGCTGTTTGTTCCGGCTCCTGGAAAAAGAAGCGACATGCTCATTCTTTCAGGAGGATTTGCCTCGCGATTCGGCCTGAAGACACTCCTGACTAGGCCCATTCATTGGGCCTAATCTGGAGTAGAGTGCGCGACTGAATGCCTACCACGGCTACCTGTAATTTGGTCCAGAACCTGAGGTGGCCTCTCATCCACTAGCAGTCTCTAGCAGTGACAAGTATGGAGAACTAGGTAACAATTGTGGGCATCTCTTGTTATTCCCCATACTGAGGATAGAGATGTTAATGTTAATACTGACAAAACCCCTTCAAGGCCCAAACGGTCTTGGTTGTTAAGAGGTTAGCTGTCAGCTGTTCTCACTGGGGTAGTAGACCGTCCTCATGATACTGCCTAGGAAATGAGGTCCAAACCATGAGATGCACCTGGTCCAATAGAGCGGCCGGCTGCTCTGCCTGACACAGGGGGTGGGGGGGTTGCTGAGTCTGCTATATTCACTACATTAACTAATAGGACATAACAAAAATTCTGGACAAGTCCCTGCCCAGGTGCATCTACATAATCTTTCCTTATGCTTATCAGTGTGTAGAAATGCCTGAGCAGTTTCACCTATGAATCCTAAAATCCCAGCAGTGCCACAGATGTCCCATAGTAACATGAATAGAGCATTTGTAGCTGCAGCACAGCCATTAACCCTGTAGGCCCTTCTCTCTTCTCAGATTGCAGCACAGGTGGGACATGGAGCAGTCGGCTTATATCAGCTCATGTTAAAGGATTCCAAGAGCAAGGAGATGGTGGATAAATGGGATGCGTACGGGTAAGTCTGGATGGTGCTCATTTACTCATCATACAAGAGGATGTTGTGTATTAAAGGGGAGATCCAGACACTTAACACTCAGGACAGGGAATACAGTTCTGATTTTTCCGGGAATTTGATCAGAAGAAAGGGGACTAAGTGCCCAAGTGAGTGGAGCAGGGGTTTGTATGCATGGGTAACATCCTGTATTATACTCCAGAGCTGCGCTCACTATTCTGCTGGTGCAGTCACTGTGTACATACATTACTTATCCTGTATTATACTCCAGAGCTGCGCTCACTATTCTGCTGGTGCAGTCACTGTGTACATACATTACATTACTTATCCTGTATTATACTCCAGAGCTGCGCTCACTATTCTGCTGGTACAGTCACTATGTACATACATTACATTACTTATCCTGTATTATACTCCAGAGCTGCGCTCACTATTCTGCTGGTGCAGTCACTGTGTACATACATTACTTATCCTGTATTATACTCCAGAGCTGCGCTCACTATTCTGCTGGTGCAGTCACTGTGTACATACATTACATTACTTATCCTGTATTATACTCCAGAGCTGCGCTCACTATTCTGCTGGTGCAGTCACTGTGTATATACATTACATTACTCATCCTGTATTATACTCCAGAGCTGCGCTCACTATTCTGCTGGTGCAGTCACTGTGTACATACATTACATTACTTATCCTGTATTATACCCCAGAGCTGCGCTCACTATTCTGCTGGTGCAGTCACTGTGTACATACATTACTTATCCTGTATTATACCCCAGAGCTGCGCTCACTATTCTGCTGGTGTAGTCACTGTATATAACTAATCCCTTCTTTACCAGAGTATTGAGTGTGTAAAACATACACTGTATACAACTCCCCATTTTTCATGTCTGTTTCTCCCCACCCCCCTCTTCTGTTTCTGTAGAGCTAAGAAGATCGTCCTCCAGGGCTCCAGCACTGCTCATCTTCTGGAGTTACAAGCCTTGGCGTTAAGCTTGGACTTACCAGTATACCTGGTGCAGGATGCAGGCAGGACCCAGGTAAGTCACTGTATTTCTTCATTGGCCTGAGTAGAGATTTCGGCTAAGGTCAGGACTGACGTCTCGTCCTCTTGTCAGATTGCTGCTGGATCACGCACTGTTCTCGCCATCTTGGGTGAGGAAGAAATAGTGAATAAAGTGACGGGCAAGCTGAAGCTGCTGAACTGAGGAGAGCAAGACAGGCAGAAGGCATCAAAGTGCAGGTGATGGAGGGACAGATGAGACCCCGGCCACGTCCTCCATATACCACTGTGCAGAGGGAGAAGAAGAGAGAACAAGAAGTGTGTGAATCTTGCTCCAGAGACCTCTCCAAACAATGAAGGAAGAAGCCGCGGCGTCTTATTACACAGTGCACACTATGTTGGTGATAGATGTAGGTACCAGCGCCAAAATACTGAGCGACCCATCATTAATGTCCTGTACCCTTACCATCCTGCAGTTTATCTATAGATCGTACCCTGTGATATATACCGCCATTTACTGTACAGAATCCCCCTTTAAAGGACTTGTCCAGTTATTAAATATCATATTCATTGTAGAGATCCTAAAAAGGAACAATGTTTGACATTTACTAAAAATGATCCAGTCCAGAGGTGACCTTTTACTACCTAATATGGCGCCACCTGCTGATCATAGTGTATAGCCGTGCGCTTGTCCACCTGATGAGTGCTGGTGGTCGCACATGCTCAGGTGTCTGCATAGTAACCCTCTGCTCACTACAGCGCAGCCAATAAGGTAAGGAGGAGAGTCTCTACAGTAGGGGGCAGTATAACTGTGAAGACGCCTTCTGCGGGGGTGTAAGATGGGACTATATTGTCAGCTGCCAGAGACTGAACCTATCCCCTGCAGCTATACGGGCACGGGGAAGCCAAATACCAAACACACACGTCACATGGGAGTGATTGAAGAACTCCATTACTGAAATGGCTGATAGCAGGGAACACTAGCTTAACCTCAAATGCCACGCAAATGTGAATACGCTTTAACACGCATACTGCAATCCGTCATATTGCAATTTATCCATTGTGTCTTGACCAATTCCATTACTGTACTGTTTTAGCTTCTCCCTTGGATCCACACGGAGGCGCTCTATAGCTCATAAGACCATACAGACCATGACTTTATGCTGGACCTGCACCCCCACAACCTTGCATGTTATTCCTTTAGCAGCCACTAGGGGGCCCTCACTGTATTATAAGCCGGGTACTATCTTGTGCACACATCCGAGATCCCAACTCTTACAAGCCGCATATATATAGGAGTCAATGTCTATAAAAGAGGCCGGACAGGTTTAGGAAAACATGGCCGCTTCTTTCCAGACCCCCGACTATAGGTCAGGTATTATAGTGATGGCTGAGAAGCACTACCGCACATAGCCTGCAGACACATGTGGCGCTGCTTTTAAAAGAAAGCAGCCATGTTTTACTAATCCCGTGCAAGACATTTGAAGATCTGAGCCAGGGCTGCGGCTCCTACCCGGGAGTTAGTACCAAGTTCCCCGGGGCCACACGACTATTTGTCAGGGGTCCTGACTGGTTTTATTGTACATAGTACAGGCTCCTTACATCATATGGAATAATATCTTTATCCCTTCACCGTGTGGTATAAATGTGACATTTTGTAAAGCAAAATTGATCTTATGTCCTATTTTTTTTTTGTTAAATTTGAGTAAATGGATTTTTCTTTCATTGGTGGTTGTGATTGTTTCTTTGGAGATTCTCACATGTGATAGGACTAGTCACAGATATGTGGACAGGTGACCTCTTGTACTTCTAGTAAGGCACAGTACCAGGGGTGTCCTAGTAATAGATCACCACGTTATAGGATATCCCTTTAAGTTGGTATGTGGCCATTTTGCTGCAACCTGTGTTAGTGAGAGACCCCTGCACCTCAAGTCAAGGCTGTGCAGCCATAATGTAAGAAGATTGTAGGGCTGCTCTCTGCCTGGGGGGGGCAACACCGAGAGATTAAAGTCAGCTGAAACACAACCGGTTACTAGTTTTTCCACTATGTCATGTCAGAGATATTTGGATTAGCAGCATCGCCCGTGGCAAAGCAGACGCCTCATAGTCTTTCCAAAGAAATTCTGGTGGTAAAGGGCCTGCAGCACATAAATGTGTATTGTAAGGGGTCCGCAACCTACAACTCCCAGCATGCTTCATTCACCTCTAAGGGAGTTCTAAGAAAACCCAAGCGAGTGTGCATGTTGGGAATTGCAATTTGAAGAATGCCGACCCCTGGCAGTCGGACGACATGGCTCCCCAGTAGTTCTGTGTGTGTGAACTTAGATCACCCGTAGCCATCTCGTATGTAGGAGGCTCCACTTTCTATAAGGGATTGAAATGGAACGTTCTTCTTAAAGCCCCTCCACACACACACAGACGTTATATAATGTGATCCTGGCTTCAGATAACACTGTCCGGAAGGAGCCAATAGTCATGGCCGTGGTATACAAGTCCATAGAAATCTAGGAGCCCATAATGTATTTCCCCAGTATTACTAGGGGCACCCACAGTTGGAATGGCATTTACAACCATCTGAATAGGCCCAACACATCCAGGGCATACATGCCAAGAGTATCCATAGGGCCCTGTTCCCCTTATCTTATGCCAATAGTGTCCATAGGGCCCTGTGCACCAATCATATGGCAAGAGTGTCCATAGGGCCATGTGCCCCTTATCTTATCCCATCCCAAGAGTGTCCATAGGGCCCTGTGCACCCATCGTATGCCAAGAGTGTCCATAGGACCCTGTGCACCCATCGTATGCCAAGAGTGTCCATAGGACCCTGTGCACCCATCGTATGCCAAGAGTGTCCATAGGGCCCTGTGCCACCATCTTATGCCAAGAGTGTCCATAGGGCCCTGTGCCACCATCTTATGCCAAGAGTGTCCATAGGGCCCTGTGCCACCATCTTATGCCAAGAGTGTCCATAGGGCCCTGTGCCACCATCTTATGCCAATAGTGTCCATAGGGCCCTGTGCACCCATCGTATGCCAAGAGTGTCCATAGGGCCCTGTGCACCCACCTTATGCCAAGAGTATCCATAGGGCCCTGTGCCCCCATCGTATGCCAAGAGTATCCATAGGGCCCTGTGCACCCATCGTATGCCAAGAGTATCCATAGGGCCCTGTGCACCCATCGTATGCCAAGAGTATCCATAGGGCCCTGTGCACCCATCGTATGCCAAGAGTATCCATAGGGCCCTGTGCACCCATCGTATGCCAAGAGTGTCCTTTTGACATACGCGGGGTCAATATGCATTGGTATGCCATTTTTCCCACCACAGCTCCCTATGGAGAGGGTAATACCATCGTATACCTCTAGCATGAGGGATAAAAGCAGAACCTTACAATGGCCGAGTGGGATCTGGTCTCTTCCTGGCTAATGGCTTCCCCGCCTTTCTCTGTAATATGACTTCATTCACACATCATGGTCATGTCACAGTTGTTCAGTCGTTGTAGCAAAAACTTACATTACCGACGTGTAAATACCTGATGGATCCGGCACGACACAAATTCTGTTTATTCCCTCCTATGAAGAATTACAACAATAGCAAAGATTAGTGCACATGTGAACAGAGGCCTACACAGTACAATGCCCCTTTGTAGATGTCAGGGGGTGGGGGGGTGGGGTGCTGCGGGGGAGTATTGCTATATTCTGTACCTACTGTACATATATCTGCTGTATACAGTCAGCTCTGATCTCACTGTAGTCCATAAGCCTGCACACCAGGGGGCGCTCTTCCCTACCTATGAAGCTGGCTGAGTGTTTTTCACGTCCCACTGATCTTTAGTGTTTCTGTCACAAGACTATGAGGTCATTGTGGAATTACAGGAGGAGGGTCCCTGTAACGCACCTACCGCAGACCAGCGCCTGTATACCAGCGCCTGTATACATTCCTTCCACAACACTTTTCTCTTTGCTAATGTAAATGACGTGAACCCCGGCCTAGGGAATGTAATCAACGCTGCATACAAACTGCTGCCATGTATCCTGTGATCACACCGATGTATGTCAGAAAGGAAGCTTATAAATAAAATATTAACTTCTCCCGTCGCTGTATTTCCTGTGAGTGACAGCCGACCAGACAGGACCGTGTTCACATGGATCTGATATATGTATATGCGAGTAGTGCTAATGCCCTGGGATGACTATGGCTCATTATGGAGTGTTATAAGAATACGAGATGTCTATAGGGCTATAGAAAGGGACGGCCCGGCCACGTCTACAGCAGCGCGCACATTGCAGCGAGCCTGAATTCCTTTCTATTTAAGGATGACTCGGCAGAACCTTTGGCTTACACAGCTGCCTGTAAAAAGGTTTCTTATAGGAGCCGCCAGATCCTAAATAAGTCTGTCTTAACCCTAGAACGGTGACATTTACCCCATAAGTGCCTCATCGTAGGGCGAAGTTGTTTGCAGTTGGTGCGGTGCAGGTTTTTCTGCTGCCACTAAAGCTAAACAGTGACGAGATCTCAATTCCACATTGTCCCGTAGCATCTACTGACTGTCTATGGAGCTGACATTTTGCCAACACAGACCTCAATGTAGGTTGCACGACTGCGCATATCGCGGCAAACTGTCACAGCGCAAATGTTTTTGCCTGAGACAAGCAACTCAATGCAAGTGCTTTGGACGGTCTCCTACAAGACAAGGTTACAAGGTTCCAACATTGCACCCAAATTCAGCAAACCCCGCTTACAAACTGCAGGATGGTAGGCTCATAGCATGCCTCTCTGTTAACGTACTGATAGACGCCCTATCCTTAGGATAAATCAGGGGTTCAACACCCGGAACCCCACAGATCAGCTCCCTGAGCGCTACTTCTGCTTCACAGATCATGTGACACCACATTCGTCAGACGTAGGCCCTGTTCGCCACTCAGTCTCATATAAACGAATGGGCTGAGCTACAATACCAAGCACAGCCACAATACAGTGTACAGAGTTGTGTTTTGTAAGCAGTAAGGGTAAGTTCACACAGGGTTTTTTGGTTCAGAACCTGAGGCGGAGGCCGCCTCAGGTTCCGGACCAAAAAACGGGTAGCCGCGACTGAATGCCAGTGCACTGCACTGGCATCCAGTCACGCACTCCGCTCCGAATTAGGCCCAATGAATGGGTCTAGTCCGGAGGAGGGAGTGTCTTCAGGCCAAATTGCTAGGCGAACCAGCCTGAAGAATGAGCATCTCGCTTCTTTCTCCGGGAGTCAGAACAAACCAGCTCCTGGAAAAAAGACCTGACCGGCTCCCATTGATTTCATTCATTGATTCCCATTGATACGGCCTCAAAATCCTGATCATAAAACTTTGTGTGAACTTACCCTAAAGAGGCTTCTGCGCTCACCTGAAAGCTGATCAGCGGTAGTCCTGGGTAATGCACCCTTGCCGATGCTCAATTGGTGGCCTCTCATAACCCTGGAGAACCCCTGGAGCGGCTAACCGAATCAGCAGTGGTGCCGGTGAGTGCTGCTTCTGCTTCACAGGCCTGGCTTGGTCACATGGCTTGGATTTGGACTGAATTGCAATAAGGGAAACAGCCACTAAAATCTGTTCAGTGCTGTGCCTGGTAAATAATTAGCTGATCAGCATGGGGGCCCCAGGAATTAAAAGAATGAGGAGAGAGAGTGAACACGTGGCCACTGCTCCACTCACTTCTAAGGGGGTAACAGTACTCTGCTATCTCCGTCAGTACCAGAGAAGTGAATGGAGCATTGATCACACGTGTACTACCATGTTATCCACACGGGAAGTTCAGGGATCCCTGTTCTTTTAACTCATGGATTCCCAGCAGCTGACAGAGCCGGCCATCACTGGCCTTTAGCTTATGCTGTAATGTTCTTCAATGGGATAAAGGGCAAACAAAAATCGCTGCCCACCATGACCAATTCCTTCCCATATCTCTACAGAAACGAGCCACATGTCTGGGGTTACTGGCCCTTTAATTCCTGACAAAAGGCTGTGGAGCAACTACCTCTGTGCTCTCTCCACAGCACAGGAATCAGGGACATAGAAACTATTTGCTGACTGTCGCTTCCTGCTCCGGATCCTGTGAATCGCAGCAATAAACAGCCGCCAGTCGCCCGCCACCCTTAGTCAACAAGTTCTCTGTGGTGAGAGTTCAATCACAAAGTGATCCCAAACAACTGGAGAGAAATAAATCCCCGAGGAGGAGGAAAGGATTCGATGAAAGAAAAAGGTTTAACGCAAATACAAAAATTGTGTCAAAGAGCGACGGAGCCCAAAGCAGGAATCTGACCCGCAGGAGGCATCGAAACCGACCTAGTCAATGGATAACTTTAGGTTTGGTCACCATGGCTAAAGATCAGAGATATGGAGCCCGGGGTTATGGGAAATATGGGACTGTGCAGACTGAAGACATTGAAGAATAAACCTATTTACAGCTCTGGACACAATAGAGGCATTATCATGGACATCAATAACAAGACCTTTGCAGGGTGTGATACCGACGACCTTCTGTAATGATTAGTCGGGAGCTCGGACAAGCCAAGTTTTCTCTTCTCGTCATTTCCATTGGTCCAGTAATGGCCGCCACATGGCTACATGACTTCTAGGGTTAGTCCGGCCTTGAATCCTGCACATAGACTTTAGTTTTCTGGTCTAACCTCGTAGCCTGCATGTCATGTCAGCTGTGGGGTGTAGTTAGAGGGCTGCGCTTATCTGCCAAGGTGAAGGATTTCCCCAACAGCTGACAACGATGGGCAGACTCCGGCCCAAGAGACTGTCAATGGATCTTACCAGTATCAAGCCCTGAATCAATGGCCTGGTAATCCTATAAATATACCGCCACATGGGGCTCCTGGCCTAAGGAGCGCCTGCTTATCCAAGTCTTATCTACAGGCCATTTCTGGTGTCGCTGTTATACTACATGTTCTGAAGGCTATCATTAAAATGAATTTTTTTCTGGGTACCACATTGGAATAGCCTTAAGGCTATTTTTCTCCTACCTTTATGTCTTCTCCAGGCCACCGTACGGTATAAATCCCAGTTTTCGTCGGTATGCAAATGACTTCACTCGCAGCACTGGGGGCGTCCCCAGAGAACGCTCCAGTGCTGCCTCCATCTTCTTTTGGAAAGGCCTCTCTTCGCGTCTTCTTCTGGTGCTGGCTTCAAACTTATAGACCTCGGGCAAGGCCGACTGCGCATGCCCGCTGGCCACACGAAAATGGCCGCTTAGTCATTATCGTAAGTGGCCATTTTATTGTGGCCGGCAGGCATGTGCAGTCGGCTGCCCGAGGCCAAGAAGTTTGAAGCCAGCGCCGGAAGACCCGTTCCTGAAGAAGATGGAGGCGGCGCTGGAGAGTTCTCTCGCAGCATTGGGGACGCCCCCAGTGCTGCAAGAGAACTCATTTGCATACCGACGAAAACTGGGATTTATACCGAACGGCGGCGCAGTGAAGACATCTAAAGGTAGGAGAAGAATAGTCCTTCTTAAGGCTATTCCGACGTGGTATGCAGAAAAATTGCATTTTAATGACAGGATCCCTTTAACATTTGCGCCAGAGACTCCACAGTAACATCCACCTGAAAATCAGCAGAAGAAAAAGCATGGAGGACTTTTTTTTTTTTTCCTCCGCTGGCTTCAGTTTTGAAACAAGACACCCATTACACAACCCCTTTAATACTGCAATACCAGGCATGGCCTATAGACAACGGTGGAGCTGTTTCTATGATGGGAAAAAAAATAAAAAAGACTTGTTTTCAGGGCAACACAGTGGCTAAGTGGTTAGCACTGCAGCCTTGCAGCGCTGGAGTCCTGGGTTTGAATCCCACCAGGAACAACATTTACGAGTTTTCTTTGTGAGTCTGGAAAAAGTGATGAAGAACTAAGACATGAGACAGGTGACAAACAAGGGTGTGTGAGATCTGTCTAGGTCAGGTGTGTTACCTCTGCTGCCACTTCTAAGGCCAAGTCGTATCATGGGTAAAGCACCTTGTGCAACCTGTCGTGTACAGAAACGGGTTCAGGGAGTGTCCAGATACTTCCTCCGCGGCCCTATTAGGCACAGAACCAGCACAGAACATGCATCAAAATCTATGTGAAATCAGCACTGTGTGAACATGATCGTAGTAGTCCCAACAGTGCAACCTCTGTCCATAGACTCCATGTATTACACGTATGGCGGCTCACCTGCAAATATTATAGAATACTCCATAGGTGTTGTTGGAGGGTCCCTTACTAGACCCCCCCTCTAATAGCTGGTACATTATACATTGTAGCAGACTGTATGGAGTGACATCTTATTTTAGCTCCTTTGGAAACCTGCACAACACCCACTAAGGGTTAACTAGCCGCCATAGCACAGGACAGGCAGGACTAGGTTACACAGCACAGCCCGGGCTTGGCCTCTGTAGTGCCGCCTATTTCTGGAAGCTTCTGCAGGCTCAGCCCTCACATGACCTCCGAGGGAGCGACAAAGTTACCACGAGTCACCAGCGGAAGCAAAACCTTACCCTGAGAGCATGCGCAAAGGGGAAAAAAAAAAGAAAAAAAAAAAGCAATAAGTGCCGCATGCGCAGTAGAACCCAGCCGCGCTTCCGCCCCCACCACCACTGGACATGCGCAATAACGGCACTCTCAATGCCGGAACGCAGGGCGAGTACGCATGCGCAGTGTGGCTCACAATAAGCCACGTGAAAAAAATCTTTTTCTGCTTTTTTTCTGCTGCAACTTCACGTTCATATTATATTTAGTGTTATTCTCCCCAACAAGCGTCTGAATATGTCTCATATAAAAATATAACAGTCATCTATGGCCATTAGAAGCTCGGTCCTGAATTAACATATGTAAATGAGCTGCTTAATTAAAATATCAGTTATGGAAAACTAAAATAAAGACAAAAGAAATAAAGACAACAGACCAGAACGACGGAGAGGAGATGTTGGTGTGGATCTAGGGTCAGAATTGTGGTTGTGATGCAGCGCCATCACGGGGCAACGGTTTTCGATTACGCAAAAGATGTCGTGGGCACAATCCCTGCACACGGCAGAATCTGGTCTCCCGACTCAAAACCTTTCTCCGAAATCTGTCACTGGGGCACATTTACTAAGACCAGCGTTACGCACGTCAGTCTTTACTGCCATAAATGCGGCGCGCCCTCCGTCAGGCTCGTAGCTGGCAAACATTTCCCTGATTATTTATTCCAGATTACTGACGTAAAAGGATGAAAGTCGCATTTTTTTGCGTAAAAATGTGACTTTCTATGTCTTGTAGATCATAAAACCGGCGCATGTCAGTAAATGGAGTAATGCTGTGACCCCAGGGGCGCTGCAAGGGTGTCTTCTAGTCGCAAAAGAGACTGAGCAGAGCTGGATTTATCTGCAACCAGGAGTTGCATACGTAGCAGCCTTGGGTTCGCAGTGCGAATACGTTCAGACGCTGCAGGGCTACGCGGCGAGTCGCACATTCCAGCCAGAATCGTCATGTAGCCCGAGCCTTATTCACACGGCTGGGCTGAGGTGCAGTTAGGTCACAAATTTTCTTTGAGGCATTTGTTGTTTTTAAGGAGAATCGAAATACTGTACATTTTTCTTCGTGAAGGCTTCCATAGTCTAGCTAATTCACATTGCTGTGTCCAGGCCAGGAGACAGGGTCTATGTGGCGGCCATGCTTCCTGATCCAACTGAACTTCTTATAGTGATGTTGCAGAACAAACACAGCTCTGCTGTCCTGTACTCAGATGATGCTGAGGGTCTATGCACACAGGGGAATCCAGTCTGGGACAATGTACAATATCCTGACCTAGACTCCCTGCGTCATAGCCATAATCTATAATGATAGGAATATCTGCCTCGCCCTGGCTCTACTACCCCGTACTGTATATAGTAGCGCTGCGGGGAGGTCGGGATTACTATCCTATAGATCACTGTGATACAAAGAGTCCTGGTCTTCTGACTGGGTTCAAGTAGGGATTTGCAGCCTGGATTTTTCCATGTGCACGGGGCCTCAGAGTTCTGCAGTGGACTGTGGTCAGGCTGGGAGATATGAGCCCTCAATCTAAGGCCCCATGCACATGGGCAAATATGGTCTAGAAAATCCAGACATATACTGCCCATGTTTCATTTGCTGTGGACTCCTCACATTACAGTGATTTATGAGGTTAGACGTCCTTGCCTCTATGCAGCTTTACTGTCTTGCACTGTATATAGTAGAGGGGGAGACTGAAGGGACTCGTAGCATCATAAATCATGGTAATACAATCAGTCCTGGTCTGCAGACCACATTTAGTCCAGGAAATATGGGCAGTATATTGTCTGGGTTTCGAGACGGTACTTGCCTGTATGTAGGTGGCATGAGGGTATATTCACACGGTGCGGTTGCTTCTGCACTGCAAACATACATACATTATTTATTGTGAATTGCTGGTTTCGTCTGTGCTTGCCGCAATGAACCGTGCACAGGATTTTGTCCTGACTTCTTCTCGGTATAACTAGTGAGCAGATTTTCCCCATACAAGTACAGGCTGTGGGCACCTTGAGAATAAACATGTCAGCACAGAAATGACAGGAATATATTACCATGTCATCTCATTAACCATCTTGATTCCAGGCTGCACTACATATGGCTAGATGCAGGATGCAGCGGTGAAGTCGATGTTATCTGCACGCTCAAGCTCACATAATGGCTGCTATGAGGTCACCAGCCATAAATAAATCAAGTGACTAAGAAGACGGTGACAGAGTAAGGACACACCAGACACCTCCTGCACTGTAGTGCCAGGCCTGATGCACCGGCGGGATTATTGGCAGCTATTTATTAGGCACGTCTCCCGCACCGCTTTCACTTTTTCATTATTTCGGCTGTGACTTTAATAAAATTGCAGCATTGATGAGCGATGTGACTAAGACATTCCTGTGGAATAAGGTTAATGTCGAGGTTGATGAAGCGCTCCTTGATATGTGCTCGCAGTAATGGACACGCATGTCCTGGAAATGAGTAATAAAGTGATGATATCAGCAGTCTCAGTATGTGGTGTCTGTGAGATGCGATCACCATGACCTCTACCAAAGTAGGCAAAATCACTGGAGCCTTGATAGAGTAGGGATGGAATAGTCTTATGGCGAAGGGGATCAGCGCATGGGTGGGGGTGCTGGGGTTGTATACTCACCAATCTCATCTTGATGACCAGTGCAAAAAAAAATCTAACAGTGCTCAATTATTTTGCAACTAGAAGTTATGATCGAAAAGAGACTCCATTCACTTACATTAGGGAAGGGGGTCACGGGGCGACACGGTTGTGGGACAGGAGTTGCATCCAAAGTCGCTGTAGCCTTAAAGGGGTTGTTCAGGATTATAAAACATGGCCGCTTCCTTATTCTCAGGAAGATATCCCATACGTTGATCACATGGACGTGTCGCTGCTCAGTCCCTTCCTTTTTAACCCTGCTCTGTATCATTGCCATGTGAACAATGGACATGAGATCACTTCCTGAGAAGAAGAAAGCAGCCATGTTTTGTAATCCTGAACAACTCTTTTAATTCCACGGCCTGTTCATTATTGCTGTGGGTTTCAAGCTTTGCAATGTAAAGGTTGCTTGTCCTAGGGAGCTATAGAGAAATCTGCAGGTAAACCACAGCACAAAAACCACACAATTTCGAGTGGTTTTTGCTATGGTAACTTGCAAGAGAACTTGGATGATAGTGCAAATTTGCAGCAAAACCTACCACATGTGAACATGCGTCAACTTATGTATATTGTGAGGTTACATTGTGTAGGTTACATAACCACACAGTGCAGAAGTCCTGGTGGCCTGGTGACAATGTTTCTATATTTGCCTCTTAGTGACCTCAGCCTTGAAACAAGCGGCTGTCGCTTCTCACAGTAACCCCAGCGCCAATGATCAAATATTCATGGAGGCAGAATCCTCGGCTCCTTATCTCTCCTCTCACAGACAACAGGGACAAAGAGCCCTGGTATACAGCAACGGCTGCAAGGACATGTATGACATAATGGGACACAAATATCCTTTTCAGATGACGTCAGCAGATCTCTGTGTATGGTGATGTCATCGGTTACAGTCAGAGACCAGAGGGGTTATTTCTGTATTGTGTTTATACTCAACAATCAGCAGCACTCCAGGTGTTGTGACACTACAACTCCCAGCATGCCCTGCCATCTGTTTATGCTGGGGGTTGTCGTGTGACAACAGCTGGAGCACCACTACTTGCTGACCCATGCTCCATAGTGAGCAGATCAATAGTAAAGTCACCATTACAGTCTCCAATGCAGTGGTCACCTAGTTTCCCCACAATCCTGAGTGCAAAGAAAATATTGCACTGCTAGGCCTTGTTCTATACGTTATGGTCGTGACACTGACAGCAATGATTTTTCAACATGATGAGTTTTCAATGTCTTGTGGCGCTACGATGCCTGGAATTGTCAAGGATAAAATGGTATCCAGCCAATCCGGAGACAGAGACTTCATTGGGATGTGAAGAGCTTATACGCAGTGAAATTCTACTATATGTGACCAGAATACCTATATATAATGGGATATATGATCTGCAGGAGGAGCGTACAGCAGTCTATGGACACCGCATCACAGATCCAGAATATGACTGTGTGTATAAGAGCATAGAATAAAGAGATTTTAACAAGGTCTCTCAGGTTTCCATCTGTAAGCACGCTTTTTTTGATGGTGATGTGAACAGTCTTATTAGCACAAAACGCCCTTTTGTACTAAATACAATGTATCAGCTCACAGAGGATTGTATTCTGTAATTAACTGGATACAATGTAGCAAACACTCAGTATAGGCTGGATACAATGTAGTCAACACTCAGTATAGGCTGGATACAATGTAGCAAACACTCCATATAGACTGGATACAATGTAGCAAACACTCCGTATAGACTGGATACAATGTAGCAAACACTCCATATAGACTGGATACAATGTAGCAAACACTCCGTATAGACTGGATACAATGTAGCCAACACTCCGTATAGGCTGGATACAATGTAGCAAACACTCCGTATAGACTGGATACAATGTAGCAAACACTCCGTATAGACTGGATACAATGTAGTCAACACTCCGTATAGGCTGGATACAATGTAGCAAACACTCCGTATAGACTGGATACAATGTAGCAAACACTCTGTATAGACTGGATACAATGTAGTCAACACTCAGTATAGGCTGGATACAATGTAGCAAACACTCCATATAGACTGGATACAATGTAGTCAACACTCCATATAGACTGGATACAATGTAGTCAACACTCAGTATAGGCTGGATACAATGTAGCAAACACTCCGTATAGACTGGATACAATGTAGTCAACACTCAGTATAGGCTGGATACAATGTAGCAAACACTCCATATAGACTGGATACAATGTAGTCAACACTCAGTATAGGCTGGATACAATGTAGCAAACACTCCGTATAGACTGGATACAATGTAGCAAACACTCCGTATAGACTGGATACAATGTAGTCAACACTCAGTATAGGCTGGATACAATGTAGCAAACACTCCGTATAGACTGGATACAATGTAGCAAACACTCCGTATAGGCTGGATACAATGTAGCAAACACTCCGTATAGACTGGATACAATGTAGCAAACACTCCGTATAGGCTGGATACAATGTAGCAAACACTCCGTATAGGCTGGATACAATGTAGCAAACACTCCGTATAGACTGGATACAATGTAGTCAACACTCCGTATAGGCTGGATACAATGTAGCAAACACTCCGTATAGACTGGATACAATGTAGCAAACACTCTGTATAGACTGGATACAATGTAGCAAACACTCCGTATAGGCTGGATACAATGTAGCAAACACTCCGTATAGACTGGATACAATGTAGTCAACACTCCGTATAGGCTGGATACAATGTAGCAAACACTCCGTATAGACTGGATACAATGTAGCAAACACTCTGTATAGACTGGATACAATGTAGTCAACACTCAGTATAGGCTGGATACAATGTAGCAAACACTCCATATAGACTGGATACAATGTAGTCAACACTCCATATAGACTGGATACAATGTAGTCAACACTCAGTATAGGCTGGATACAATGTAGCAAACACTCCGTATAGACTGGATACAATGTAGTCAACACTCAGTATAGGCTGGATACAATGTAGCAAACACTCCATATAGACTGGATACAATGTAGTCAACACTCAGTATAGGCTGGATACAATGTAGCAAACACTCCGTATAGACTGGATACAATGTAGCAAACACTCCGTATAGACTGGATACAATGTAGTCAACACTCAGTATAGGCTGGATACAATGTAGCAAACACTCCGTATAGACTGGATACAATGTAGCAAACACTCCGTATAGGCTGGATACAATGTAGCAAACACTCCGTATAGACTGGATACAATGTAGCAAACACTCCGTATAGGCTGGATACAATGTAGCAAACACTCCGTATAGGCTGGATACAATGTAGCAAACACTCCGTATAGGCTGGATACAATGTAGCAAACACTCCGTATAGGCTGGATACAATGTAGCAAACACTCCGTATAGGCTGGATACAATGTAGCAAACACTCAGTATAGGCTGGATACAATGTAGTCAACACTCAGTATAGGCTGGATACAATGTAGCAAACACTCCGTATAGACTGGATACAATGTAGCAAACACTCCGTATAGACTGGATACAATGTAGCAAACACTCCATATAGACTGGATACAATGTAGCAAACACTCCATATAGGCTGGATACAATGTAGCAAACACTCCGTATAGGCTGGATACAATGTAGCAAACACTCCGTATAGGCTGGATACAATGTAGCAAACACTCCGTATAGGCTGGATACAATGTAGCAAACACTCAGTATAGGCTGGATACAATGTAGCAAACACTCAGTATAGGCTGGATACAATGTAGTCAACACTCAGTATAGGCTGGATACAATGTAGCAAACACTCCGTATAGGCTGGATACAATGTAGCAAACACTCCGTATAGGCTGGATACAATGTAGCAAACACTCCGTATAGGCTGGATACAATGTAGCAAACACTCAGTATAGGCTGGATACAATGTAGTCAACACTCAGTATAGGCTGGATACAATGTAGCAAACACTCCATATAGACTGGATACAATGTAGCAAACACTCCGTATAGACTGGATACAATGTAGCAAACACTCAGTATAGGCTGGATACAATGTAGCAAACACTCAGTATAGGCTGGATACAATGTAGCAAACACTCAGTATAGGCTGGATACAATGTAGTCAACACTCCGTATAGGCTGGATACAATGTAGCAAACACTCAGTATAGGCTGGATACAATGTAGCAAACACTCAGTATAGGCTGGATACAATGTAGCAAACACTCCGTATAGGCTGGATACAATGTAGCAAACACTCCGTATAGGCTGGATACAATGTAGCAAACACTCCGTATAGGCTGGATACAATGTAGCAAACACTCCGTATAGACTGGATACAATGTAGCAAACACTCAGTATAGGCTGGATACAATGTAGCAAACACTCCATATAGGCTGGATACAATGTAGCAAACACTCCGTATAGACTGGATACAATGTAGCAAACACTCCGTATAGGCTGGATACAATGTAGCAAACACTCCTATAGACTGGATACAATGTAGCAAACACTCCGTATAGGCTGGATACAATGTAGCAAACACTCTGTATAGGCTGGATACAATGTAGTCAACACTCAGTATAGACTGGATACAATGTAGCAAACACTCCATATAGGCTGGATACAATGTAGCAAACACTCCGTATAGGCTGGATACAATGTAGCAAACACTCCTATAGACTGGATACAATGTAGCAAACACTCCGTATAGGCTGGATACAATGTAGCAAACACTCAGTATAGGCTGGATACAATGTAGCAAACACTCCATATAGGCTGGATACAATGTAGCAAACACTCCATATAGGCTGGATACAATGTAGCAAACACTCTGTATAGGCTGGATACAATGTAGCAAAGACTTAGCTATAGGGGGTGCTAGTATCAGTTACTACTGGGCTCTGGACCTTGAGGGGGGCCCCAAATGCCCCTCTATTGCATAAAATATACCGCTAAAGGAAAGTTATATCCCAATTACAGATCTTGCTTTGGCTTCAGGAATTTCGAGTTATGTCTGAGTAGCAGCTGTATTTTTGACGGACTAGTTCACCTCAATAAGTATATTGTATCTGTGAAAAAGGTCCCGATATTTCGATCTTCATCTATCTCATCACAGACGCCAGACTGGCGATGTATTCAGTCACCTGAAGAAGGCGTGATTTGGCTGGAATTCCGGTTTTACCACCGATCTAATGACCCGAACTATCAGCATCACAGGGACCTATGGGGCTGTAAGTATGAAACATTATATCTGCCATACAGCCGCACAGGAACATTTGTGATTATGATATCCAAACCGTATAATACAAATGCTGCGACTTCTAGTTGCAGAGAGATGGAACACTGCTCAATCTATTTGTGACTAGAAGTCGCAGCAGATACTGGGCCACAATGTGTAGTCCTAACAAAGGCCCAAATAATACTGACCTTACAGGGATCCTAATTGTCATCCCCAGGCTCATCCTCACTAAATCTTAAATGAGAATTCCAGCGCCCCCCATGTAGACCTGGACCCAGAGCCGCTTCCTCAGACGATCTGACAATTATTATCAGCCAATTCTTAAATGTCAGCCTTGACGTCATAACTTATTACTGCCATAATCTGAAGCATTAGAGGAGCCGAACCTAAAGCTGGCAGCCTGCAAAACAGCTGGGAACAGAATCCCCTGCTCTGGATGTAAACGGGTGTGGGTGTCCTCAGGGCACTGCTAATGGGGGCTCCTGTTAGTCCTCTTTTTAATGGGGTACTTCCCATCTAGGATGTCTATGGGTACACAGAAGCTCAGCTATTCTCAGGAAGTCCCAAAGAAGTGAATGGAGAGAGCAGTACATGCATAGCTACCTGTTCTCTTACTGCGGCTATGAACCTGGGCTCAGGGACCCCCAATCTTGAGATAGAGGTTAGACATGTGCGAAATATGAATACTCCTTTAAGGCCAGTTTCACATTTGTGTGCCCATGTTATGGCTGCAGGTCCCGGCCTGACCACAGGTCTGATGACCCCGATGATTTCAGTCTGACTCATTAGACAAGCTGTCGGCCTGGGACTTGTGGTCATAATACAGGAGCACGAAACTGCCGGTATTCCACTTGTGTGAACTGTCTTTAGGTTATTTTCGCACACGGCAAATGTGAATGTAGCCTTAGAAATGTCTGCAGCAAATCTGCTGCATGGACTATACCCTGCAAAGCCTTGAAACATAGAAGAGACCGGATTTAATATACAGGTTATGTCATTGTACTGTAGAGCTGGTGAGACGTGTGCAATCTAATGCCACATTGGCTTTGCATGTCCTTGTAATGTATTGCTCCCTGTTATCAGCCACTAGACAGAAACAGACTGTAATGTAATAAGATAAGAATCCTATATATATATATATATACACACACACACACACACACACATATACACCTGATATCAGGAGCTCATCTGCTAATGTTCCTGCACTATCAGGGTATAGTCAAATGCGATCAGGTTTATTGATATGAATAATAGTAAATAAGGAAATAAAGTATACAGGATAGATGTTCTATATAAGATCCATACCCGATTTGAGCTTCAAAAACTGCATTAAAATGATCAAAACCTGCAAGTGTGAACATGCCCTTATAAGCTGAAGAGTGTAGGATTCCTGGCCCTTTCCAGGGCTCCAGCTGTACAAGGAACCAGGTCAATAAACCACAAGCCGTGCTAGTATCCTATACATCTGCTAGTGAGTGGGTTTTTTATTAACCCTCTCCCTCCAAGTTTATTCCATCCAGCGCCATTGCCAGCAGATTGCGACTGCCTCCAATATCAGTGAATTAATTGGCGGTGCAGATTCCGCCTTCGTACGCGAGGTGTTATTCTATAACAGGATATATAGCAGACTGATAATTACATGGTGTCACCGGCGCTCCATGGCAAGAGGGGAGGGGATGGGGCACTAATGAGGAAGGGTGGGGGGGGGGGGGGGGCAGGATTTTGGCAAGAATATGTGAATCTGGATTGTAAAAAAATAGAGTTCTGCAAACAAGATCTGTTGTGACACTACAACTCCCAGCATGCCCTCATTGCCTGTGGCTCCTATGTGTTGTTCAGAATTGTAGATTCACAATTGGTCTTGGTTGCAGCACTATAACTCCCAGGTTGCCTTCATAGTCTGCGGCTGTCACATCTTGTTGGGAGTTGTAGTTCCACAAGCTAGCCACAGCCCTACTCTGTATATACCTCTAAAATCCAACCTGATTTCAATCTATACAACCCAATAGGCCGCGTCTACACACTGCATTTCTCCCTCCATGTCCAGATGATGAATTAGTTTGCCAGGTTGGAGACAGGATATTCCCATATAATGGAGCGTCCCCTCCCCCAGTCAGCGCCTATACATTGTCATAGACTATATACACATAGATCCATCCTGTCACAGCTGGTGAGACCCTCCCAAAATATACAGGCACTAAAGCACAGTTCATACAGTGCAATTCTGGTACTTCAAGGGTTGATGAACATGGAATCAAAGCAAGTCCTGGACCTGTGCCATGGGAGGTACAATATGGCCACTGTATTAGGTATCTTAATATGTCTGTGTGCATACAACGTTGCCCTTATCATTTTGGGACCTGATCCTAGTTTCGGCTAAAAACAGGTGTGGCGACTGTGTGTGAGATAGCAAAACAGGCAGCCGGTCTCAGGCACACAACAGCCGTATGTTATGCCGAAACGTAATAAGGGACCTATAGATTGTATGGGTGTATATTGTACATGTGTGTGCCCCTAACTGAGGGTCTACCCATGGGTTGTATGATACATTGCATCATATGGCTGAGGTGATAAATGTCTAACTAATAATGATAATGGGGGCGTCTGTACCCCAATCACCCGGAGCAGGAACTGATGAAGAGAACAGAGCATTGCACAATAGGAGATGTGGGACCGAGGAATTGTGATCAGTGGGGTCCCCCGCACACTTATGACCTCTCCTATGTCAATCTCTGGGCAACCCTTTAACTTCCCTGGAAGCATTACACCGCCACATGGGGCAATCTGAACCCACGTACTGCCATATAGTGTGTGCACATATCACCGCTATGTGCAATTCTACAAAGGATCAATAATCTCACTGCTTAGTTACTTAGTCTGGTTAGATTTATAGGTTTAGGGCTAGCAGTATCCCTAAAGATTAGACTGGAGCCCCACTGCGGATAGGGCGGCTTAGAATCCGTATACATCGCCATGGAATAGGTTGGCACTATAGAAATAAAAACTAAAAATAGTGAACTGGTCTAAAAGTATTAAAGGGGAAGGGGCGCTGATCTAAAGGGGGCACAGACTTATCTAATGCAAGGAATTCTCTCTACAGAACCTGATACCTTCAGGGGGGAGGGTACAAAGGGTGCTGTTCTCTTGCTGAGTCCCTGCAAGCTAGGGTAGGAAACCCCTTCCAACGGGGGAAAAAAAGAAGCTGTGACATCTGCTCCGAACTCTGCAGAGTCAATAGGAGACTGGAGCCTTATGGCGTGTGATACTATCACAATGGGAGAATCTAGCTATATATACGTCTATATACTGTACACACACATATTTTATATATATATATATATATATATATATATATGAAATCTTACTGTAGAGGTTACCTTTAAAGGGACGGGGATATATTAGGGGCACTGGACATGAGACATATGAAGGATATATATATAATGTTATATCATGGAACATAGAAGATCCTGCACGGTTTTGATAACTAGCAACTTATAAATAAATTTATTATATAATTAAATACCTAAAATATAACACAATATCCACAATAAGTCCCCAAAATGCAGCAGGGCGAATAGATATAGTGGATATAAATGATATGGAAGCGGACTGGCATGCTGGCGTCTTCCTATATATAGGTTATAGTATGGGACATAGAAGAGCTGGTGATGTATTATATATTCCATGTCTATCCTAGGATACAATACATGCAAGTAGATACAGTTGGATAGAAGCGATGCAGAAGCAGACATGATGGCGTCTTCCTCTGGGGACTAAAGAAAGGTGACACAATATATAGAAGAAACATTTTATTATAATATATAGCCTAGTAAAGATCAGTAACCGGTGGAGTATACAGGATATAGATCAGTAAGGATATACCGGGGAGGGGGGGGGTCTTTGCATGTAAGGGAACAGGGCAGATCATTGACACAAGATGATGACCCAGTAGTAGCTATGGGAAGGAAAGATCTGGACACTGCAGGTCAGACCGGGGAGGTGATAGGGTGGGGGTTAACGGTGCCTCACCCGGTGGAAGCCATGCCTCTTCCTGCCACGTAGACCTTCTTGTGTCACCAAAAAAAACGGATTTCCAAACCCGGTCTATAGGCGAAATGTATGTAACAGAATATGAAAATGATATATGGAGACCAACAATGCAAAGCAAAGCAATATCCAGACGTGATAGAAGGGACGACGATATTCCAATGCACCGAAGGAGGAGGAAAGCTGCCCGTCTATCTGTCGGTGCGTCCGTCTGTCTATCACCACCCCGGGGCGCTGTGCCAAGCACGTCCTCATGAGGATGTCAGGAGAGGTTCTGTGCCCAGATATAAAAGCTACATTGTAGCCGCTGCATTCCCACCACAAGGTTACTGTCGCTGCAACCTTGCAAAAGGCAGAAATGCAGCTGCCCCTCATAATAACCAGTCAGCAACCTCCCTGCCCCTGCTGCACTGCCTCGGAAGCCCCACGCCGATGGAGGCTGCAAGCCAAGCAACCTGTCATGATATCCATAAAGGTGACCGAAAAAGTGCCATCCTCAATAGAGGGAGGTGGTCACTGACCCCACGCAGAACCCCATTTTGTCGTCCTCCTCCTCATCCTATAGATGCTGCAGCAGGTTCCCTTTCAGAGCCCCCCACTCCTGCGTCCAACAGGGGAGGGGGAGCTGTGAGGAAGTGTGAGAAAAACACAGCACTGGAGAAGGAGGAGGCGTTACATGAGACCTTCCCTCTAAGGTCCCCCCCTCCCCCTCCTCCTTTCCAGTCACTCATCCTCCCTCCCTACCAGGAAATAAAGGAGGGGTGATGGCTGAGATCTTGCCGTTTACAATCCCAGTCTGGGGGTTTATGATAAGATCCATGACTGTCAAGCCTCATGTTTTTTAGAGCAGGGCAGAGATTGCAGTATTTTCTGAAGTCCTTGCCATATACGCTGCTGCGGTGCGATAGCGTTGGCGTTCAATATAAAATCACTTCTATTCTGATGATACAATGTCTTTAACTCAGAATGGCTGTTACTTTTTTTGACGTATTTACAAACAATCGAATGTCATTTTTTTGAAAGTTTTTGACAAATTGCAAATCAGATGCGCTGAGGTTAAAAGAGAAAATACATGACTAGGGTCATCGGTGATACTTACATATAACATACGCCAGAAGATTCAGGTCTGACCGTCCATTCTATAATCCAGGAGGCCTGCAATGCACAAGAAGATGGAATAAAGTATGTATATATGTAGCAGACACGCCACCATTATTCTTGAAGGTTCTCTGCCCATGTACATGGCCGCCAATGATCACATGATTATACGGTATAATCTCTTGAGCAATGGCGGTTATTTGTGGGTGGACTTGCAGCTGCCAAATAATAAGCTGGATATACATAATAATAAACTTTTATTTCTATAGCGCCAACATATTCCGCAGCGCTGTACAATTTGTAGGGATCAAATCCAGACAGAAAGATACATTACAAAGAAAGTCATTTCACACAATGGGACTGAGGGCCCTGCTCGCAAGAGCTTACAATCTATGAGGTAGAGGGGGTGACACAAGAGGTAGCAGGGGCGGCATATTAAATGAAGGTGAGCTGAACCCTTTGATTTCGGCAGGACTAGATGACCCCCTATTGGGGGTGACCAACTCTTCCCCCGAGGTCACATATTGGGAGAAGGATATTGGATGTTAATCAATCCTTTTATTCTCAGGGGAGATAAGCCACCCCCCAAGGTACCCGATAGACTTTCTGCCCTCTCCTTATTGAGGACATCACCAGGGGCTCAGAGTGCCAAAAGCTGGATTGATAAGTAGGTTTTAGGCCTCGTGTACACAAAGTCCAACTGCATCACCGATCCCTTATGGTGGGGGTCACCACTCTTGACACTTCAGCTGTATTATTGCTGCAAATAGTATTCTGACTCCGGGTCATAGATCCTTATGAGGTTTTAAATTTGAGTCTTTTGACCCATGGTCAGGATAGAATTTGCTGCTATAATACACATTACGGTCACGTGCAAATATTATATATATATATATATTACATGATTTGTGCAAACACAACCCTGCACACGACATGCCGCTCTATGGACACCCTATGACAGCACAGTAAGGGCCCATACCGGGCGCACAACAGCGCCATCATACGTCTGTATCTCCTACGCTTCCTATACCAGAATGTTTGATAACCTGACACCCATCTGTTGCTACTGATACGTCATTAAATCATGGCGGCAACCCCTGTCCATACACCCTATAAGGTCAGGACTACAGGGCCATTTTGGCCACCACTATTGTCATGTGACCAAAGGATCGGGTTGCCCTCCTGCACTTTCTAGTCACAAAAGGCCTGGATTCCCCCCTAGGGTGTAAATATACCCTAAGGCGAGGTTCACACTTGTGCTTTCATCTCAGTTGGAGAGTTCAGCACAATGCCTGTCTGACGACAAAGTCCTGCACGTTTATTTTTCGGATTTATAACAATGGACCTCATTATAGTCCATGGGTTTAGCTGTGGCCGCTATTTTAGGGAACCCGCACATTCTACCCAATGGACCAGAACAGATAGTGTGAACTTAGCGCAGGCTGGGATTGTGTCGCAACACCCTCACAGTCCAACGCCATTGGCGGTCATAAGTCAGCGCCAAAGTCACTCTGTAGCCCTAAGCTATAGCAGAATGGTGGTGAAACTACAACTCCCAGCATGCCCTGACAGCCAAAAGGCCTCATTATGACTAAGAGGGAACCTATATAAGTATATATAAGGTGATATAAGATTGCATACATTGTATCATACAGTAGCTGAGCCTATAGACTTTCACCATACACTCTCCCGCTGCTGTATACACGGGGGCGGCCAGGCCCGTGCGCTCCCCTCGCCGCCTCTCCTCCTACTGTGGGAAAACAGCTCGGTGCGCGGGTAGTGACTGCATCGCGTGACAGCCCCGCGCTGATTGACATCATCCACCGCCCAGTAGGCGGCGAGCTGGGCGCCGGCCAACCAATAGGAGCCAGGCTAGTGGGCGTGACCGAGGGCTCCTCCCACTGTTCCCGCCGCCCCTGCCGCCGAAGCCGGGGATCCCCGTGTGGTCAGTCGCGTTTCCGCCCGTGTAGGTAGCGAGTCGGCGGGGGGAGGGGAGGCCGTGTGGAGCGGCTGTCGATGCGGATTGAAGGGGGCTGGGGAGCAGCAGTAGTGTCCCAAGCTGAGCACCGAGGAGGAGGAAGGGGACGGAGCCCCGGCGGACAAGCCTGCACCTACAACGGATATACAAAGTCTGCACGTCTCCCCCGTGCACTTCCCTGGCGGAGTTTGTGTCAGGCGCTCGGCTGAAGCGCTCAGGAAACACCGCTGCTTCACTTGAGGCCTAGCAAGTTCTGGCACTTTGGGACGTTCGGACGCGTTCTTGGCCCCGTCAGGTGGGGCAGGCCTGGTCCTGCCAAGACGGGTAAGTGCGGGGGAAGGTTTTCTGAGGAGATTTCACTTGATTTTTGGCACTTTTTTCGCGCTGTTTTCCTGCAGGCTCCCTGGGTGGTTCTGGGGGCAGCTTCCTGTCAGCTGCTGTCCTGCCTGGCTCTGGGGGTACCAGGGGGTTCTCTGGGGGGATTTTCACTGTTTTCTCCAGGGTTGGTTGCTTGTGTTGGACAGGACTACCTGGTGGGTGGAGAGGTACAGGGGGTGCTATGTAATGTCACCCCAAATCTGGTACCTGGTCTGTAACATAATGCAGAGTGGAGACACCAGTGCAAATCCTATGAGGGAGCAGATCATAGACTAAACAGGGTCACAGCCTGGCTTATGGGGGTCCTGATACCTCTAAGCAGTGCTATAGTGGTCCTAATACCCCTCCATAGTGGTTAGAGGATAACCCCCCCCCCCCCCCCCCATCCCCATCATCCTGGACCTTAATATCCTCACCCTAAAAGTTAATGCCCCCAGCACCACGGAGGATAACAGCCCCAGAGGTTTCTTACTGCCCTCCACTATAAGTTACTACCCCTACAATTAGAGCTTCATCCCCCCCCCCAAGGCGATCCCCTAATACAGGTCTCTATAAAATCACAGGTCTCATTCCACTTGTATTGAAGCTTATGTTAATGCAGAGGCAACTACGGTACTACCCCCAATATAGGAGTACACACCATGGAGCTCAATACCCCAATTATAGAGGGTAACATATCCCCCCCGCCCCCCCAGGTAATGCCTCAGGCACTGCTTTATGGCAGCAAACAGATCTGATCCTATTACTTATATTGGAGCTTATAGTAATGCAGATCCAGCGACAACCCCCCTATAGCAGCACATGCCATGGAGCTTATACCCCCCACCATAGAGGATAATTACTCCCACCCCCACCCCATGCAACGTCCTAAACAATACTTTATAATGAACAGATCGGGTTCTAAGTTGCTATAATCTCCAACACAACTACTACCCCCAGTATAACAGTTTAGTACCCCCACCCTAATGCTTTATAACCTTGTATTGAAGCTTATAGTAATGAATAGCCAACTATTAACTCCCAATATACCAACATTCACCCCCATCATGATGACTACTACCCCCAACATTCACACCATGGAGCTTAATACCCCCATCATGATGACTACTACCCCCAACATTCACACCATGGAGCTCAATACCCCCATCATGATGACTACTACCCCCAACAGTCACACCATGGAGCTCAATACCCCCATTGTGATGACTACTACCCCCAACATTCACACCATGGAGCTTAATACCCCCATCATGATGACTACTACCCCCAACATTCACACCATGGAGCTTAATACCCCCATCATGATGACTACTACCCCCAACATTCACACCATGGAGCTCAATACCCCCATCATGATGACTACTACCCCCAACAGTCACACCATGGAGCTCAATACCCCCATTGTGATGACTACTACCCCCAACATTCACACCATGGAGCTTAATACCCCCATCATGATGACTACTACCCCCAACATTCACACCATGGAGCTCAATACCCCCATCGTGGTGACCCCTTCCTTCCTCAGGCAATGCTTTGAGTGCAGACCTGATAACCTGTATTATAGTAAATCCAGTCCGGCTACTACCCCCCCCAGTATTATACCACATACCATGGAGCTTAATACCCCCTCCTTAGAGGATAATTACCCCCCACCCCCAAGGCAATGCCTTATATAGCACTTCATAAAAGCAGACGATCTCCAATAACCTGTATTATAGCTTAAAGTTAGTCAAATCCAACTATTCCCCCCACGATAGTGATGCAGATCTGTATATTCAGCCCTTACCCTCGTGTTTATAGATCTAGAGCCTGCTATAGTCAGTCCTCTCCCCTCCCCCACATCGCTGGTGTTTTTTCACTTATTTTGCAGAGTCTATAAGTTGCCACAAACCCTATAGACGTGTCGGTCACCGTCATGATGTTTGTGCGCTCCCTGGCTTTGCGTAGTTGATCTGTGCATATAGGGCTTGTTGGTGTTTTCATGGGGTTATGTTTCTTATGGTATGGATGGTCCTATAGGGCAATGATGGGCACGACGTGTATGGATAGAAGCCTGGGGATGTGGTTTATGGGGTGTCCTAGACCCTCGGGGCAGACTGTACTAGGGATTGTATTGTGTAATACTTATAACATTGGTGAGGTCTGTGCTCCTGAAGCAGCTGCTGCTCCATAAGGCAGCTCCATATAGGAGGGGGTGGGGTAGTTTCTTCCGTTGGGGTAGGGGGGGGGGGGGTTGTTTATGATTTTACATAGATCAGCCATAGTCTCTGGCTTCCCTTATTTTAGGGTCCCTGTATAATGTATTTGCAGTGGGAGCTGGATATAGGGAAGGCTGTGAGCTTTGTACTACACATTGCACATCCAGTCTGGTATAAGACATATTGAATGTTGTCCCACATGGAAAATCCTTGTATGGATCCATAGTAACTGTACGGGGTGAAGAACATTGTCTGAAGTATCCGGTGAGACCTTTATAGGTGTAAAATGAATAGTTTGCCCCCTTAGTCTGTGTGAGGGAGGTTTATCAGCACCTCCATAGTTGGGTTAGCATTCTGGCTGTGTGCTCTTTGGATTTGGGGAGGGGGCTTTAGCACCGACTGCTTGGGGTACCTATGTATGTGGTGTTTGGAGTTAAGACTACAGTGTGCGGCTTACTGGACTATAAGGGAGTCCGTCCATACTGTTATGTAAGTTGGTTCCTAATCTCCATCTTCCCTTATCGTCTTGATCAGCGCCCATAGCCCTGTCTGTACCTGGAGGCTGTTGGGAATTCACACCTCCACCCCCTCCCCCTCCTTCCTTAGTATCCAAGAGGAAGGATCCCCAGGCTTATTTTAACCACCATTTCTATTGTACATCCAGCAGGCTCGGCGGGTGGAGTTCGGGCCTTGCCAATCTCCTTGTATATTGTTTAAGAAAGTGATTTGCATGGTTAAAAAAGTGCTGCAAAGAATAAAGAAAGCGCCATTGTTTCCTCCCCTGCTTTTGTTTTTGGCAACCACCGCCGCCTAAGTCACCTGTAAAGTTGCACATTGTTGGTCTGGAGTCGCTGACGGTTTTGTAATTTTTTTTCTGGGAGTTTTTCTCCCCCCTTTATTTCATTCGATCTTTGCAGTTTTTAATCTCTGTCCTCTTTCCCCTCCTTCATCTCCCCTCCCAGCCCGTTCTCAAGCCGAGGAATTCCTTTCATGCTCTCTCTCTATTCCTTCTCAGTTTACATGCTATGGTTTGTGCTATGTTTTTTTTTTTTTTTTTTTTCCCCCCGAAACTCAGCAGTTCAACGTTTGATTCTGGAAACCTGTAGACGTCGGGCAGAGTTTGCTGTGTGCTTAAGGAATTCTCCAGCTCCTTCCTCTACACCCCTGGTTACCTCCCTCCAGCACTGCAGACTTACTACAACCTAAGGAGCCCCACTAGGAAGACTTGGGGCACCGCTCTCGAGTATGGGGTTAGAAATAGGTGTCTGTCCGGCATTAGGGCTGCATTGCAAAGCCCTGGGTCAAAATACTAAGCCTTTATGAATATATAGGACATATAGATGGGGAAAAAGCGAGTCCTACATCTAAACTTGCCTCGGTAGGTGAAAATACAGTGCTGGATCCTTCATCCACAATTCCCTATTTAATCTGCAGCCCCTCCCCCTTGGCCGGCTGTGCTGGGGAATACATGACCTGGCCTCTAGATAATAGTGTCTTGGCTGTGCAAGGGTTAATACGGAGACTCTCGTAGCCAGGTGTTTTTCATTGCTAGTGGATTAGAAAGAAGGGGACGCATGAGAGGTATCCAGGGTTTAACCGTTCGCAGCCCGCGGATTGTTTAGAGAAGCCTCCCGTCTGGTGGATTGGACATATTATAATATCCTGGGATATGTCTTATCTCCATGTGGACACGGCTCTATCCTTCTCCAAGGTTATGTAAAGCAGTGAAGTTTGCTTTGCCTTAGGAGCCGCTGGTAGGTTCACTGTTTCTTCTAATGGGGGGTTTAGGTTATCTCCGTCCCCCTGTAGATAGATGTGACTACTGCGTCCTGTACCTGTTACTGCTTATCAGGTGGATTATGGAGTTTATTTGGTTATTAGTGATACATACTTGATACATTTTATTTCAGGTTACATTTTTGCATAGCTGTACAGGAACAGATGTTATAAGAATGTTGCTAGTTTTGTGATGGGGGGGGGGGGGTCTCCCTTTGTCCATTATGTAGTTGTTGAAGGGTCACTGCACCTCAGGAATGAATTGTGTTGAGCTCTTGGTCCGATGATCAAGTTTTTTCCCCCTCGCTGACGTGTTGCGGTAATCTTATGCATCGCTCCTTCTGTAATAGTGTGGAGCCTCATCTAATGTCAGAGTTGTCTCTCTGTTGAATGATCATTGTGGGTTTTTTATAGGATGTGAGTAGAATATGGGATCAGTCCTATGAAGTGCGCATTAATGTCCGTGATGGGAGTTTCTGTGATAAATGATGAGCACAAGGTTCGGCGCTCGGCCCCGGAGCTGCTGTTGCTATGTGAGACTCTCAAGTGGTGCTGGCCATCTCCAGGGAAAGACACCACGGCCATTAGCAAAGGCTGCTCGGTCCTTGGAGAAAGGCAGTGGCTGAGCCATACTTAGCACATGGCTGGCTTTATTTTTTTGCCATCTGTTTTTGTTTTTTTTTTTAAGCCCATTTGCCATCATTTTCATAAGTAATAGCTTAGTCTTTCTGATCAAAATTGTGATCTGACTCTTAGTATTTTGTTTTTTTTAGCAACTCGAACACTATGGCGGCTCATTTACTTAAGGCTAGGTTCTCCTCTCCATCGCAGACCGTTGGGGTCCGTGCACACGATGTAACGCGGCGTTGATTCTGACACGTAAACTCGTGTCAGAGTTAGCGCTTCAAAACAGAATCCCATTGACTTCAATGGCTTCCGTTTAGCACGTGTAACACGTTGAAATCAATGGGTTAAAAAGCCTCCCATCGATTTCAATGTGTGGCGCGCGTAAGACGGAACCCATTGTAGTCAATGGGATTCTGTTTTGAAGCGCTGACTCTGACACGAGTTTGTGTGTCAGAATCTATGCCGCGTTATATTGTGTGCACAGGACCTTATGTGACAAGTTAGACTTTTTCATCTAAGTTTTTTTTGTTTAGGATAGTCACTGGGGTCCACAGGGCTCTATTTCTGTCCATCGTTTATTGGTGTCTGTTTTCCGTTCCTTTGGCCTTCAGTCTAGAAAAAAGGGTACGGCGCCAGTGTGAACCTCGCATAATACACTGCTGTGCAGTCGCATTTTTTATGGACTTGTTCACTACCTTAATACATCAATTGGGACCATGAAAACGGTCTCCTGGTCCCGAACCATGAAAAAGTGGTGGTCTGAATAAAGTGTAAGGTTGGTTATGATGAGATACCGTGAGCTGAAATCTTCTAATCCCACCATTCTGATAGACTCTCGGCTCGCCTGTACATGCGTGTATGCGTGTACAGACACCTCGAACAGCACCGTATCCCCTCAGTGCTAAAGGATTGCACATGCCGAAATCCGACAGCCTGACCCTTCTCTCCATAACAACTGCTGTCATGAGTGTTGGCACACCCCTATAGTCTATAGATGATCACCTTCTTTAGGCCCCATGCACATGGGTTGGAAAACCTAGACCGTGTTATTTCCGCATTTCCTGTCTTGAATCTGGTTGAGAGACGAGGACACCCTGCATCATAATGATCCGTGATGCTAGGATCTTATACTATATACAGCCACGGTGAGGCGAGGAGTCTACGTCTCTGGATTGAGTTCAGGCTGTAAAATTCTGTCAATGTGCAGACCGGTTTTCTGTGTAAATTGGTGGGATCAGCTGATCTAATGTATGGCCGTCTTAAAGGGATTCTGTTTACCAGGTTTAGGTCTCCTGAACCAGTAGCTTGTCCTTATGATGCAGGGATTTAGGGCCCCATTTCTGGTATTGTATCCCATCCATTGCTCTGTTTGGTCAGAGAAGACCCCTCCCCCCCCTTGCACATGTGCATTGTGGCATTGATGCAGAGGATGCAAGTGTCCAGGGAAGTTATATGTACTATCATAGACTTAAACAGCGCCGTGTACGGACTCTGGGAGCTCCCACCTATAATGGGGCTTAGATTACCAAAACACCAGCAGCATAAGGACACGCTGCTCGGTTTGGTTGCCCAAACTTTGTGACGGGTTCTGTTTGAGCGTACACAAGAATACAATCTCCTAAGACTGGCACACAATGTTTCCTAAATGTCACAGTTAAATGAATTTAGGGATTATTGATCCTTGCACTCCATGCACACTGTGGAATCCATACCCGAAAATCCAACGACAAACACTGTGACGCGCTTTCGCACGGTCTCCGCATGGAACATACGGACAGAAAAGTACTTGACTATTATAGTCTATGGGGTCAGTGTGCTTTCACTGCACACCGCTTGCCTATGTGTTCGCTAGTCTGTTTGAGGAGGGGGGTCTCCAATGCAAACTCCTCCGAATGGATTACCGATGCAGATGTGAACGAGGCCTCAGTAATGGGGATCTGTGATTGTAGGTGTTGCTGCCTCACCCGCCGCTCCATTGTCCCATGCTGTATACAGGACAGGGTGCAGAGGCCTAAGGATACGTGGTCCTACTCACTGCTGGTCAGTAGATTTCGCCTACTCTTTCTCCTCCTCCGGGTCAGTCTTTTGCAGTCGTATTCTGCTCCTCTTCTAGGATTGCAGGGCTTTTGCCTTTGTCAGGCCTCCCATTTTCTCTGTCTAGGAGCTTTGTACTCCGCTCCAAAATAAACCAGACTGGATCTCTTCAGGGGAACGCTTTCCACTGCAGACATCCAATGCTGGTTTTTGTAGATAATTATATATGTATGTAGCAGACACAAGTAGCGGCCTGGATTTACACATACAGATTTTTTTTTTAGCTGATGCCAATATTGGAGCCATAAGAAAGAAAAAAAATGAATAGGGACTTAGTCTCTTCTGTCTGGGATCTGCTCCTGCCTTTTGGTTTGAAGAGGGGGAGAAAAAAAAATGGCATGTGCGATTCCAGCCATATGGCCGTCTGTAGAAACTTATTTCCAAAAGTCTTAGGCACTTAGGACTTGAAAGGGAGCGGTTGAATGTGATACGACAATTGCACCGCGTGTTTCGGTCAGAAACATTCAGGATCTCGCCATACACACTCAAGTTGGAAAATCTCCTATTGATGACCTGATCCTTTCCTTTTCTCATTACAAGGAAGGGATTGAACCCCTGCCAAGTGGTAGCACATGGGGGGTGGGGTCTATGAGGTATCTGCTTGTGCATGGCTGCTTTGAAACTTTAAGTGTTTCAGGGGCTACCGCTTTCTTTGGGGTAGGTCTTGAGACCGTGGATTTACTATGGAAATGATTTCCTTTAAGTATGGCAGACTTTGCACCCACATGTTTGTGGAGGCGACGGATAATAATGTTACGCGTGTAGCACTGCACGGTACGACAGCAAAGCACATTGCAGTTTAACAGCACAGACGTCCCCTGGGTCCAGTACCTGGAAGGTAAATACCTATATATGGCACAGTTTGTTTTTTTTCCCTCCCCCCCCCCCCCCACACCCATCAAAACACAGCACCCAGTCAGACTGATGACGTATCTGGGCCAAGAGCTGAGTATTTGCCTTCAGATTGCATTTAGGTCTATATTTCCAATGTTCTGTAATGTGTATAGAGTAACACACCTTACAATCATTGTGTTATACACCAAATCTATCTCTCTGGCTTATATAGCTCCAACATATACCACAGCGTGTTACCTAGATGGTTATAACGCGTTGCCCCTATGGCTGAGGCCACACAATGTGGAAAACCCACATGCACATAGTACATACTAGACACCTTGCAGCTGTTGCCTTTAGTTGGATTCGAACCCAGGACCCCAGCGTTTTAAGGCGACCATGCTAAACAGTGAGCCACTTTATTGACCCTGTTTTTTCTCCCTCTCTGCACTGGTAGGGGGTGTCATGCACACTGCTGTATTGCCAGTCTGCAAATCAGTCTCCTACTGAACCTGTGTGCCTCTGATTTTATATGGAAGCATACAGAAATCTTATTAGCCGCATCGTGCACCCTTACAGAAAGCTCCTTCCCTAGATGTATTGCTTCTGGGCGACATAATGGCTGCACTCGCATATCCTGGCACATGAGTCTGTAGTGTTGTAGGCCTCGGTGTGTTCTGGATGCTCCATAAGGATGTTCCTTCCTGAGTGTAATAATCCCCTTGTCCTTCCGAGCAGCTGATAACACCAAGGCATTCATGTGAATATAAAGGTTATGCTAAAGTCCGGCTTCTCTGTGTCTTCTCCTGGTTTAGGTGTATAGTTTGTTGGCAGATTGGGAAACAGGAGTTAAAATGGGCACAGATACTTGATGTCAGATGCTGAAGGACCCATTTTGGGGACAGTCTCCGACCTCTTAATTAAGTGCAGACTTAGGGCCCAGTTCACATCTGCATTTAGGTCATTCCTTTTCCCTATCTGCATGAAATATGCGCAGATCAATCCAGCCAGTCGCACTTTTCTCTCTACATCTTTTGTGCGGAAACCACACGAACCCCATTATAGTCTATGGGGTTCACCGAATGGAAACCCGAATGCAGATGTGAACTGGGCCTAAGATCTATTGCAGTTGTTCTGTATGCCTCAAGCCAGTTTTATGGTGCAAATTATAAATTTGTCAGGCCGAGGCATCCTTGCTTTCCCCCCTGCTCTCAGGGCTCGTTCACATCTGCGCCCGGTCTCCGTTCTGCAGGTTTCCGTTTCCTGCACAAAACGGGCAGGAGACGGAAACCTGCCGACATCTTTCCAAACACATTCATTTGAATGGGTTTGAAAAGAGTCCAACCGTGAGCGCCGGTGAGCGTTTTATGCTCTCCGGGGCGAAACCGTTTTTTTTTAGTCGGACATGCAGTACTCTGTGTCCGGTTTAAAAAAAAAAAAAGGTTTTGCAGTGGAGAGCATAAAACGCTCACCGGCGCTCACGGCCGGACTCTGCATGACAGGTTTCCATCTTCTACAGACAGGAGACCAGATGCTGGTGTGAACCCAGCGTCTTACCACTTTTGCAAAAAGTTCAAGGTGCAGAATAAATGATGTGGTACTTAAAGGGTCATGTGCCAAACGTGTCGCAGTTGCTGTCGTCTATGCCTAAATGGGTTAATAAATTCCCCCCGTGGATCCTCTGTGACAGGATGGCTATATCCGTGTGTCAGTCACCTGGCGGTCTTGTCTGGGTTGTCTTCTGCATTGCTGCCTTTTATAGCGTTTCCCTATTGTTTTATGAAATGGGTGTGTGTGGGCTCGGTCCGAGTTGCGCCTTCAGTTCTCTGCCTTTTTATTAATCCACAATTAAAGGGATATTGTGTCTCTAATATCCATCATCCAGTCTTGTCAGTGTGTGAAAGGTGAACCTTTGCTTCTTGCAAATCCCAGAAATGACCAAACGTCTAACTTTATACCAGAAAATGTAATTTCCTTGAAGTGCTTTGGCTGGTGCCATGAACAGGATACATCTAGCGCTTCCGACATCTAATATAGAAGGTTATTACGCAGCCCCGGTGCATCTGTTTCCCCTTCACTGCAGAGAAACTTGGCCTGACCAAGGAGGCCATCAGTCCTAATTGCCTGTGATGCCGATACTGTAGCTCAGAGCTATTGGAGCGGAACTACAGGTCCCAGCAGCCCTGGGCGCTAAGTGTGCTGGGTATGGGTCGATCGAGCACCGATGTGTGGCTATCCTGTCATACACTGTGTCTACCTGCTTACATTTCCCTTCTTTAATGTCTCCCGTGGTTGCAGACGCTCCTGGATGTTTTTTGTGGTCCCCGCAGAGCCTGGGCCTGTTTTGTCTGCAGCCCTGTGCTGTGCCTTGTTCTCTGGCTGCCATGTTTTTGGTGTTGCATCATCTCAGCTTTTCTCTCACGCTCCCCTCCCTGAGCAGGACTCTGTACTTTCTATCCTGTGTATTGAACTCTCTTGTCATAGTTGCCACTCCCCTCCTCCTGGCCTGTGTGTCACTACCCCCACCACCACCACCCCCCTGATTCATTGCAAGAGCAGTCTGATGAGATCACTAGTGCGGGCTCCTGGGAGAGAACCTGCAGGCTTGGTGAAGGGGGAGGGCGCACAACTTGTCTCACTTTTCTCTGGCCTTTTGTTGTTCCAGGAGGACAATGCAGTTCAGCACAACATGTCGCTCAGGCTTGTGCGTTTCTTCTGCTTGCAGAGCGGTGAAAAAATAGATTTAAGACCAGATTAGCAAGCAGTGCAATTTATTAACCCGGCCTGAAGACTTTTCAACTTTGTCCTTCCCCTTTATAAAATAAGCCTTTTGTTTTAGGAGCTCTGCCTGTGTGACTCAGCATTGTGCCGGGTTCTGTCTGCACTGGACGCTTATTATTTAGGTGATCATTTGAGGTTTAGTCCTCACACACACTGGTGCAGTTTTGGTGCCTTTTTTGCAAACATAAACTTTTACAAGCGATCTGTGACTATTTCTGAATATAAATGTCTCTGATAAGTTGATAAGCGTGTTTTGTTGGGCGATCCGATTATTGTGGGCATAGAAATGCCCCATATGGTGAGCTGCCAGCTAATGCAGACCCTGTAGCAATGGAAGGTAAAGGGGTTTTCTGGAAGTAAAATATGGATGACTTATCCTTAATATATGGATGCCAGCTGAAGCCATGCTCCTTTGTATACCATTGACTACACAAATATACAGTACATTTGGTAGCCACATGTAGGTGGGCTCTGAGTATACACCCTAGATCAGGGGTAGGGAACGTACGGCTCTCCAGCTGTTGCAAAACTACAATACCCAGCATGCATACTGGCTCTGCTGTTCTTGAAACTCCCATGGAAGTGAATGGCGCATGCTGGGAGTTGTAGTTTCACAGCAGCTGGAGAGCCGAAGGTTCCCTACCCCTGTCCTAGGTCATCAATATTGGATCAGTGGGGGACCAACACCATGGGGGAGCACCATTACTGCGTCACACGGCCTTTATTGACGTGTAAGCTGTAATACTAAGCACGGCCACTATACAATATATGGTTCTGTAGTGAAGATTCTGCAGCGCCCGTCTGAACGTCACCGTCTACATTGATGGGGTGACCGAGTTGAGGATGGGAAGTCAATATCAGTCCCAGAAAATCCTTTTAAAAAGCAACAATCAGCATGTTGTATTCTTCATCAGAACTTGTCATTGGGCAGAAAATCTGCTCATGGAAAAGGATCTTAAGGTTGTGGTGACCTGAGGCGTAGTCTCTTTATACAGTGTGTGAGGTTATATATGTATATACACACAACATCTCCTCAACCTACATACAAGTGACCGGCCTGTCAATCTGCTCTGAGTTAACCCTTCAGTGTTCAATGTTTGCAGTGCACAGAGACTCTGCAACTCCTTTAGTGTTTCACTTTTGCAATCACCCAAAATGGGGGACCTCTGATGGTGACTCTTCTTCCTTCCTGGCATGTTGAAATTATTTTTTCACCTGATATAGAGCAAAGGAACATTATCCTAGCACCTAGAACATTTTGTGTGGTCGGCCCATCCCTCCAAAATTGTCAGGTTTGGCTGACCTTAGTGTAGTATGTAAGGCATAGAAGCGCATGGAGTCTGTGCAGTGATATACTACATACAGACACATCTGCAGGCCGAGGCCTCTTCACTACAATCGATAGTACTAGAGAAGGAGATTCCTGTAATACGGTGTTTCGTGAAACGTTATTTGTGTGGAATCCATCTAATGCCTCTGTATTGCTTGATATGATATAACTGCAGCATGCAGAGGTACAATGGGGGCCATATAGGCTTATTAGGTCATGTGCAGCAGATATTGTCGTGTCCGTGAGCAAGGTTAGAGAGTAACTGTGGATCTGACAAGGCAGTAAGACGGTATATAAGCATCTAAGATAGGTCTGTTCTCTCTACAGTCCTTGTTTAAGGCCCCATGTAAAGTGAGTCACTGATCCCATTTATTGACCTGTACATGGGTTTTGTTTTTTGGGGGGATGAAAATGCTCCCCCCCCCCCCCTTCCTTGCAAAAAAAAAATCTTATTTAGGGAATTGAAAAGAATAAATATGCAATATCTGCTGGTAAGATAATGGCGGTGCCCGGTGACATGAATGCGGGCGTGATGTAGCAGATGCTCCGAAGCGCTTACTTTGAGCTCTCCTCGTTGATGTCAGTGAGATCACATCTTCCATGGGTCCTTGAAAGATACGGTCGGCTCCTGAATTATACATTACTTTGTCTATCCATGAACTTCATTAGACTCTTAATTTTGGCAGCTCTTGCTTTCAAGCAAGCCCTACTATTGTGCGACTCCCAGGGGCTTGTGCCTGCTGAAGCAGCTGCTGGTACCTAAAATTAAGGAGCATGTCTTCTATTGGGAGGGCTGCCAGACTCTGACTACTGAATAAGACCGAAACGCTCCCCAATTCTGTGTTTTTCTCAGTATTTGCATTCTGCTGACACGTCCTGGCTTTCTATATATACTCGACACGGGGGAAAGCATCGTCACACCTCCACATTACTCCTACAGGAGCTTTCGACATCCCATAGGCATTCATAGGGAGCCTAAAAGCTTCCACTCTTCTGGGAAGGCTTCTGCAAGGTTTAGGAGGTGTCTATGGAAATTGTTGACTTTTAATTCCAGTTCTAGTTTATCCCAAAGGTTTAGGATGGGGCTGAGGTCAGGGACCGGTCACGTTCTTCCACCTCATCTCTCCCAACCATATCTTTATGGACCTGAGCACAGTCTCTACTGCTTCTGACTGACCGGTCAGCCATTTATGGAGGAGTTGGAGTCTATGGTTTGGCCTGGTACTGCCCTGGTCGTCTTCCATGAGCTCCTCACCTGTTCCCTGTGCGTCACCTGGTTATTCCTATGCCCTTGAATTGAGCCAATCTGCAAAACCAACCATGAGGTGCCATTGGATCAGACAAACGTTCTCTGCTCAAGTACACAAGTTATAAATGGTAGTGGTCGGAATACCCCTTGAAGCTACATTTTGATTCTGTGTAGGTTATAGTGAATGGCTGGATCGAGAATTTAGTTTTTTTTTTTTTCCACTTGTGCCTCATTTTTTCCAGCTAACCTGCATAGTCTTGTTAGATCTTTCTGATGAATCTCGGGTAGATTGCAGCCGTCGTCTTGTCTTCTGTCATAAAAGGAGTTGTCCTGCCGAGAAAAATGATGAAAACCACTTACAATGATGGAGGAAAGTCCGACCCCGCTGACCCCCAGCCTGGTACCAATACTTCCAGAGTCTCCCACCCAGCTCTACTCACATCCTGACACACTCGCTAGTCGCAGACCACCGCACTGGTGTTAGTCTATACAGCACGTGGCCGGTAAGGCTAATGATTGACTGCCATGGTCATAGGCATGTTGGTGACACAATGGTGTGGGAGTTAACTGAGCAACTCTATATTTACACCGCCATGTGCCAGGTCCGTGGTGGCTCATGGGTGACGTCCATCTGACCCCGGGCTACAAAGCAGACACGTATAGAACCTGTCCCCAGTTTTTCTCCAGGTTCACAGACCCATTACGTTTGTATTGCACCTTATTGTGTCAGGTCTGTGAGCTCAGGGGTAAAACTCAGGACACGTCTTATTTCTGTCTGTCTTGTGGCCCGGGCTCCTCAATGAAATGGACATGTAGGCAAAGGTAGATGCATTTAAGGAGTCATAGTAAGACACTTAGCACCGCTCCCTGACTTCTTGAGTTGCCCAGTGTTGAAAGTTCTTGTTGTCTGGCTGCTTTTATGAGCAGATGACCAACCAGACGTGTGTGTTGCCCCCTGCACACATAGGATTGCTCCATGAGATACAGACCTGATGTCGGCCATATTACATTGAGCCAGGACCTGATACAGACCTGATGTTGGCGCGGAGCTCCGTGTAGGATACATGGCTGCCCTTTGCCTGTAATATAAGTATGGCTGACCCTTTCCTTCATACTGTTGCACGTCTGTCTCGCAGTCTACGTTGTCGATCGCTGTAAATGTATTTTGTCTTATTTTTTTTCCTATTGCCCAATAATTGCTCCTGTTATATAACCGGTGCCGGAGATGTCTGGGCCTCTCCCGTGAGATTGAACACCTCGCTCTGGTGACAAGCCCCGGGATCCTTGATAAATTATTGGAAATAATTGTTGCAGAAATAGATTTATGAAATGTTTCCCGGGCTCGCCCGTGGTATTCACATGACCTGTCAGCTCCGTCTTCAATCCTTCCTCTGCATTGTTACTATAGCAATATGAAGTCAAGGATCTCGCGTCCCGGAGTTCTTGTATGCTGTGCTCCTTTATGCTTCCATAATAATACACACATTGCATTCATTTTTTTATTACTCTTACCCCTGTGTCTTATAGTGGTTGCTTGCAGTATATAGATGGGAGATTTTGCGTTTCACCTTGAGACGGTGAATAGATCCTATGTAATGCGTCCCAAATATTTCACTTCCAGTTCCATCCTAATAATTAGCATGCCGTGGTATATATATAGGTGTATATATGAAATGATACATGACTGCAGCCATATGTGTCTGTAATAGTTGTCGCTCTTGAAACCTCCATTTGTGTCTTTCCTCTTAATTCATGTTTGTAAGGAATACCACAAAGCTCAAACAGCTGTCCGCTAAGGAAATGTGAGGGGGGGGGGGATGGTATGGTGGTCTCTATCACTACCTAACCCTGCCCCCTGACCCCACACCATCCCCCTCCCACATTTCCGTATACGAACCTCTAGGATACTCGATCTATCTTCTATGGCCTTGTGTTTCGGTGCACCTTCTGGATGATATGTATGTACTGTGCGCACAGACTCCAATCTTGACTATTATTGTCCCTTGTCGGTAATGAATATTTTGTCTCTTGTATAGAAAATATTTTTGGAATGTATGATCGCGCCATACAAACGGACTTGTAAGGAGTATAATGTGGCGTCCGCAGCAGTCCATTGGGTCATTTGTGAAAAACTGTACATGTCGTCGTCCTCTGAGCTGCTGGGTGGACATGCGGTATACACAGTGCGGTTTAGAAGCCTTTATACTATGGCTTGTGGAGCTGAGCACTTCCATATACTGTGGGGATTGATGCCTTTTCTATGTACAGGGAGAATGCTGTCAATCTGTGGTGGGGGAGTCCACTGCACAGGAATAGGAAGAATCTGTGTTAGGGTAAGTTCACATGGCAATTTTTAGTCCGGAACCTGAAGCGGAGGCCGCCTCAGGTTCTGGACCAAAAGCTGGTGCACTGCATCGGCATCCGCCGCGCACTCCACTCCGGATTAGGCCCAATGATTGTCCGGAGGAGGGAGCGTCTTCAGGCCGAGTCGCCTCGCGAAGAATGAGCACCTCGCTTCTTTTTTTTTTTCCGGGAGCCGAAAGAAATGGCTCCCAGAAAAACCTCCTGGGCGGCCATCCTTGATTTCAATGGGAGCCGTCTTTTTGGTCAGGGTTTTGAGGCGGATACGGCCTCAAAATCCTGACCAAAAATCGCTGTGTGATCTTACCCTTAGTCTCCTCTGCAGTAAATGCAATAACAAAGCAAAAGTCCCCAGAGACGGCTCGTGGTGAGCGGATATCCCATCATCTTTGTTCAGCGCTCCTTTGCTGGTACAACGTGCAGCTCACTGTCAGGGCAATGGCCGTCTTACCAGGCCTCGGTCTCCAAGTCAAGCACTCTATTGGGGGGTCTCTTACTATTTTAGCTTTTTGTTGTAGGTTGTGTAATATGGTATTTTAGTGAGGTAAGCCGAGTACTCTAGATTGTGCCCGTGCTGTGCAGTCCTCAGTATTCAGGAACTGCCCTACCCACGACTGGCCGATTGACCGTTTTCTCCCTACACATTGCATAGGGGGAAATCTGTCCATCTGCTGCAGTCATGCTCGCCGTGCCAGTCACTAAGGAATATTCTAGAGCCTTCTGCTCTCCTGCAGCATAAACCTGGTGACTGTCTATAGCGCTGCATCTATTATACGGACGCATGTTCCAGATGAATCTAGTTGTGTTTGCAGCATTGTAAAAAGGTTATACCTGGTTTTATATCATTTGCAGAAACCCACTGAGAGCGATAAAACTTGTCCAATTTCATACAAACGTTTCGGCTCCATTTTGTACTCTCTACAAAGACTTTGGGTTTTATTGTCCGTGCTTGAATAATATTAGTAAAGACGGAGCTCGATGGGCGAGGAAATCGTAACGACGGGTAGACTCGTGTCCAGTAAAGGACAAGGCCTCAACACGGTGTGAATGCAGCCTAACGTGTGTGTTATACGTCATGTATATACCGCTATATATCTAGTAAAATTCTGGTACATTGGAAGCTGTATTACTAGTTTTTGTTAATTTTTAACGTTCTAGGCAGGCGCTGCGTCTTTCTAAATACATTTTCATGTTTGTAAGTCTGCATTCACATTGCTGTCTGTAGTCTGGGACATAAGAGGCAGGGATTGCTAGCATGACCTCGATCTCAGGGACTGCCGGTCTCTGAACCAGATTCAGACCAGGAAATGAGGACATAATGTTTTGCATTTTCTGACCTGTATCTGCCCATGTGCGGGTGGATTTCATCTGCGGTTATAATAAATATCCGTGGCCTCCTAATCTCCAGCCCCCGCTCCCTATATACTTCTACAAAACAAGCAGAAAATGACTTAGAAATCTAGGAGCCATTGTTCCCTGTAACAGCTGAGCGGCCTGCGGATGGCGACGAGCGGCCTGATCCGTTTTCAGGGTTTACACTTGAATTTCAAAGCTTCAGCCTTGTGCGATCCCGGCATTGAAAATGGAGTCATTGAGAGCCGTGCGAGTTTGCAGAACAGTTTGTTCAATCCGGCCCATGAGCACAGACCTGAGCTCTGTACTACGGCGTTTTTCTGATCATACAGGTCTATGAGTCTGTAGATGAGTCCATAAGCCCAGAGCAAAACTCAGAACTGGTCCCATATCTGAGCCTGGGCACGCGGCGATCATCCATGTGCTGTCTTACCACACACTTGCACACGCGTGTATCTAAGGTTGAGGGTTTTCAGACACTTGCGCATATTTCCACGTCTCTGAGGTGCTGTATCGGGGTTTAGGACTGGCTTTAGGGTGCATTCACACTGAGTAAACGCTAGCTTATTTTGTAGAGTAAAATTACACTTGTAAATTTTGCTATCCCATTGACTTCAATGACATTTTACAGGCGTATTTTTACAGGCGTATTTTTTACAGGCGTATTTTTACACTTGTAAAAAAATATCATTGAAGGCAATGGGATAGCAAAATTTACAAGTGTAATTTTACTCTACAAAATAAGCTAGCGTTTACTCAGTGTGAATGCACCCTTAGGCTTCTTTTATATGGCAGTGTTGCATCCGTATAAACCCATACACTGGTTTGGCGCCTTGTCTGTGTGCTGGATCCAGGCCTGGTTTTGGTTTGCAGATTGAGCATATGTGATCAGGTAATCCCTGAGTTGTCCTATGTCTGAGAACACAAAATGAAATCCCGTATGGCTCTGTTCACACACGTGCTGGATTTCTGTTTTTCATTTGCATTCTAGGAAGAGGAAAACCAGAAATCCTGCCATGAATTGGCCCTCTAAATGATGGATCCCGAGGCACCGCATAGGCTCTGGGCCCGTCTGGTATTTGTTATGGTGCCTGTTATTTTGGCAGACGTATGCAGGCCACAATCCGGTTGTGACGCAGGTATCACTATACCTTTTACTGAATAACCTGGTCTTCCAGATCAGCCATATCTGAGATCACTAGATAAAATCACCTAAGGTTCTGTTCACATCAGCGTCGGATCCTCCTGCGCCGGACCACATGCTGCACCGCTTTGTCCTGGAAAGTCGCTTGTCCCCACGACCATCCTATGTGAAAATAACTTTCAGATCTGTCGTCTGTCACAGTCTGCCCTCCTATGTCCACATCAGCACGGCCATGAGGTTATATATGGCAGTCTATAGGTGCAGGCCCTACAATCCCAGCACTTCCTGCCTTTGCCTGGATTGAATGATTTGGCTTGTTACCGATCCTATCCTTGGCATTGTGCTCAGCCCTGGTTTGGCTGGTTATTCTGCACGGTTCGCGCCGGCCGCTCAGCACACTCTGCCATTTGTTTCCTCCCGTCTGTAGCTCTTACGCTGCTGCATCGTCTCAGCTAATTCTTCCCAGACCTGTCCTGAAGCTGATGAGTCATCCTCACGCTCCTTGTCTCTGTGTGCGCAGCCATCTTGTAATTTCCTTCCGTGTGTCCCTGCTCAGCACAGTCAGCCATGACTCCAGGAGATAGGAAATGGTGCCAAAGTTTTGTTTGTTTTTAGATATTTTTGGTCATGGCGGGTGAATTTACCATCTGGGAAAATACAGGATTACATAATGAGACCTCATTGGGGTGCAGAGAGATGGGCGGTGTATGTGGTCGATGGTTTGTATGTGAATATTGCTAATATATTATATCTGTGCTGCCTTGTTTTATGCTAGAAGTCGATTCTATACCAGACTTGCACATTGGGATCTTCTTTTATTGGGTCAGACATCTGCACATTGCATCATTGCATAACATCAAATTGCACAACATCTATCATGTTATACAGATTTGCAGGGAAATATTCAGTATAATATTTTATTCTTTGCTTTTTCTTTGCTGTAGGGGCCCATGTGCATTGTACGGGTTTCACTGAACAGACAAAGCCATAAAACCTGACCGGTATAGGACGGGCTCCCTATTTTGCAGCTCTTTTCTCGGGCCCTGTATATGGCCATAGAAATGAGTGGGTCTGTGTATTATCCGCAATAACAGACCTGATAATATACGGCAACAAACTAGGGTCGTGTGCATGGGTCAGGTCCATATATTGTCCACATTTGTGGGTAGTGTATGGACCCTTTTAGTCTGTGGTTCCATACAGTATCTGTATTCTGGGGTGGATCCCATTCATGTAGAAGCTGCACAGTGTCGCCTATACATGTCTGTGCACATTCACGTTTTTTTTCAGCTCTGTGATCGCAGATGATATACTAATGCAACTTTGGTCCTGTTTTGTTTTTATTCTGTAGAATACAGGTTCCATATTTGAAGACAGTGACTACCCCTCTGTTTGCGTGCAGGGAGCCTGTCAGTATGCAGAGTCCGAGGGGACGTTGTCAGAGGGGATCGCCTCCTTGATTTTATAGCAGAGAGATCAGTGTCTGAAGCGGTATCCCTATATAGTATTTGTAGCACCCAGTTATCAATAGATTTGTATATTTGCAGGAGGAGTAACAGAGGGCTGACACCCTGCAGGGCTCCACCATATGTGTTGTCTATAACAGACCTGTCAGTCCTCACAATTACACGTAATACCTGATAGTAAACCCTCGCCGTGTGTCGCTTATTAATATGCATCACCTCTTGTTTCCTAAAAAAAAAGCATCTGAAGACGTGACCCCGGCAGCGAGCGGGAAGGTTTTAGAAGTTTGCACAGCAACCAAACGCTGCACGGAACAGGACATCATAGTGTTATTCACATGAGAGAGACTGTCAACATGACTGTTACCTTGGAAACAGAGCGTGTGCTTCTCTCCAGCATCTCTTACCGCTGCGGCACGTCGTCCTTGGTCCCTGCCTTACTGGATCTGATTTTTTTAGTGCTATTTGCTCTCCTTGTCACGTGTCGGGGTCGTCTCTGTATGCGAACCTTGATTTTTGGATCCTGACCCCTGTTGTTCATGCTGCGGTGCAGGTCGCTGCTTTTTATGGAAAATAATCGTGTTTATCAAACCCCTTGTAAAGCCTATTTGTTATATAAAATAAAAATCTATCTGGTTCTGGGAAAGCTGTGTGATCAATAAGACCTCAGGAGTGGCCAAGCTGGCTGTGAGGTGATGAAGAGTCTGGGAAAGTTGGGTGACTATATTGCTCTCTTCCCCCTGGCACAGTCTGTGTGTAGTGAAGGTGATGTCGGTCATTTAGATACGGGGACCCGTATTGGATTGGCTCCCATCACTGGATTGTTGATGTTGCCAGCTCCTAGGTTGTGCTGACTGCAGTGCACAAGGTAATGTGCCATGACTCCACATAGTCTGTATTGTCCGCACTGTGGATGGTGGTCTCGGACCCCTTGCTTTACTATGCTGGTAGCCCACAATAAAGGGTTTTCTAGGTATGTAATATTGATCACCTTTCCTTATTGGATTGCTGGGGGTCCCGGTTCCAGTCCAGGCCCCCAGTGCACTCAGTCTCATGCTCTTGGTATTAATATTAGACCATTTCTGATGATCATATGGGGTATGGACGTGACTTCCCTGGCCTATAAAGCAGAGGTTGTGCTCTCCGCAGGGTGCCGGCCCTCAGTATAGTGCCTATCCTTAGTATCCTGGACAATCCCTTTAAGGCTAAGGCCCCACTAACCAGGTTGCAGGGAGACACGCAGTTTCCTGGGCGAACGTTCTGCTTCCATTATACCTATAAGGGAAAGTGCCAGTGTTTCTGTAGGTATAAGTCACGTGCTGTCATTTGGTTGTCCAATATTGTCAGACCCAATCATATATTGATGTCTTATCCTAAGGTAGCTCCTCGATATAGAAGAAGGCCGGGATAATGTTATATCCCCTTCCATATACACTGTCCTGTATATTGCACTGCTAATAGCAGGCAGCATTGTCTTTATAGGCTCACAGGCAGATCTGGGCGCATTAGTGTCCATGGCTACCCCGGCGCTCCAATCTGAGTGCTTTGCTTTGTTATTGCAACAGGTACTATGTGAAAGGTGACTCTCATAAAGCCTAGACCTGGCCGCTGCTGCTCGGCTAAATGTAGGCCTTGTGCGAGACTCTGCCTGCAAACAAGTCTGCAACAGTCTCAAAAACCAGGTGTAGCTTACTCAAGTCAGCTCTGTCCGTCTCTGATCTCTGCCCACCTTCCTTCCTGTTCTGCATTTTATTCCAGCTCTGACTTGCCTTTATACACAGAATATTTTGCTCCAGTCTGGTAGTGCACGGCCTGCGGAGCCCAGCCATGGGTGCAGCATTATATATATATATATATATATATATATATATATATATATATATATATATATATATATAATATTTTGCTCCTTTCTGGTAGTGCACGGCCTGCGGAGCCCAGCCATGGGTGCAGCATTATATATAATATATATATATATATATATATATATATATATATATATATATATATATATATATATACACACACACACACACACACAGAATATTTTGCTCCAGTCTGGTAGTGCACAGTCCCCCGAGCCCAGCCATGGGTGCAGCATTGCATATATATATATATATATATATATATATATATATATATATATATATATATATATATATATATATATATATATGTGTGTGTGCAGCATTGCTTGCTGACGTTCATAATCCCTTCCTACATTCCCACAATCCCTCGCTCTGCTGTAGTTACAATCTCTCTCTCTCCTTTCTAGGTTAAATTTGACATTATTCATCCTGATTTTCTTTATGATGCTCGAACTGATGACTCTCGAGCACCGAGCAATAAGTGAGGAGGTGGGGGGATTGTAATTGCCTGATAATCCCTGCTGCGAAAGGCTTGTGGAAAGCTGGGTGGTGCGTATAGAGGAGGCCAGGATAATGTTTAACCCTGTATATTTCTATGTTATCCCTCACAATGGATCATGTAACATACGAAGCAGTTCATTCCTATTGCACCAGGGCTCTGAGTGCAGGACCAAGCTGCAAAATCTCAGGTCCTATCCTAGTCTGCTTTTGTTCATGGAAAACCCAGAGTGCACCCAGTCCTGTCTGTTCATAGTCCCACAGTCCTGCACACGGTCATGGTCGTACTATAATGGACTGTAATACCTGTGTACTATACAGACCACATTATAGGTGCCAGGCATAGGACCTGCAGTCAGGACTGGATTTGTGGCCATAATACAATCCGGATAATCTGTAGGAGGGGGCGTGAGGTTGACTCTACACGTCGGGCTCTATACACTTGTACGCTCTGGTTTTTTGGATATAATGCTCTTTTCTACATCACATTTAATAACCTTGATAAAGTAATATTTCACGTGGGTGGTTCTATCAGCTCATTGTTTGGAGATCTCCTGGTAACCACTGCCAAGACTTGACAAACATAACCCAATATGGGCTGCTGTGTAACCACTTCCATATTTCCCCTTTTTCTCATTAATAATGATCCGCTCCGGTGTGAGATGAATAATATTGGATGTGGGAGCTGTTCGGAGCCCTCGGGAGCCTCGCTACAAATTGCTTTGTATTCCCCCTAGTCTTAGATTTTAGTCTTGTAGCCTTTGACGGACAGGTGACAAGTCATTGCAGGTGTTCAGTGGCCTCGGCTGACTCTGCCCCTCCATATTGGAAGAGCCACACACGTTCAATTCTTGCACTTTTTCCCTTTTAAAGAATTTTTTTTTTTAACTGAATGTTTGTGGACCTGTTACTATGGAAAATTACACGGAGCCTCTTAGAAGCTTGCTGCTTGGAAAGAATATGCGGATGTCTGCAAGTCTGAACGCGGCTGGTTTATTGACCTGCCAGAAGTACGTGCAAAAAAAAAAAAAAAAAAAAAGCCGTCTTTAGGGTGTGTGCACATGATACGGTGCAGTCATTTCTGCATCCGAAAGCCCGGTCCAAACCTGTCAGTGGGTTGCACATTGTAAATCCGTGACACGGTTTACTGCAGAAATTTAAGGCTTACCCTCGGACGACGGTGTGTAGTAACACAGCACAAGGATTAACCCCCGTGTTGCTTAGTGGAGCTAATCCTCCTTATTCACATGTGAACGCCAAAAAGTTGTGCAAAAGCAACTCCATTGCCATGTATTGGAGCTAAGCGCGCAGGACCGAGCCACAGAATACGCAGCAGGTCCTGTATCCGTTTCATTTTTGCAAACTGGACCAGCGCCCGTGTATGTGGTCTGTTCTGTTTCCCCCAGACCCACACGCGACCTCAGGGTGCCTGGTATGGCTTGGATAAGCCGCCCAGATTTCAGCCATATCTCACGGTATTGACAACTGATGAAGGTTTCCCCATGGTTCGACAGTATCTTGTCCGTCTGGCCTAAAGCATCGGGCCGGGAACTTGTTAATTCTTCTTGGTAATCCAAGCCTTCATGTCTGAATGTGTCTGTTGGCCGAGCTCGGCTTCACACACTACTGAAAGGCCGTTCTCTATTGCCAAGGGCACTAAACACCTATTCGGCCTCTTTCTTGTCGTTTTTCAGTTTCCACTTATTGGCTGAGAGTTACTTAATCCCGTTACGATGCACGTTCATGCCAGATCCGTTGTGGTCGGGCCTGGTCACACATCTTCCTTATGTAGCGTTGCATCATCCATGTCGTTTTTATCACGTGTGAGGAATGTCGGAGATTCGAGCGAACGGGAGCCAAACTGCAGTAACTCAGTCCGGCCACTACACGGAATGGCGCTGTCTGCTGCCGGGGACAAGTGATCTGTGGGGTCTCATGGAGTGGTCACAGCAGGGACCTTCCTGGTGTCATGGAGTGGTCACAGCAGGGACCTTCCTGGTGTCATGGAGTGGTCACAGCAGGGACCTTCCTGGTGTCATGGAGTGGTCACAGCAGGGACCTTCCTGGTGTCATGGAGTGGTCACAGCAGGGACCTTCCTGGTGTCATGGAGTGGTCACCCTTCTTTCCACAGACCCTGAACGGCAGATAAGTCATCCCTTGATGGTCGTCCTCTGATATCCTGCGTATGCACCAGTGTCCCATATTCTATATAATGGTGCACAACGCCCCCCCCCAGTTTGCATTGTCTAATTTCCAGCGCCAAAATAAAAGGCGAAACCTTCCGATTTTCTCTCATTGTGTTTCTTGCATAACATCTGTTACATGAACAAGCTGCCAGCAAGAGCTTTCCCCAAAAGCATCAATGCATATATATTGGGTGGTTTATGTGCCATGCGTGCAGGTAATTCCCCTCCCCCCACCCATTAGCGACACCAGGCTCAGCCTATTTAATTGGCGGCAGGACAGATGCGGCCGTGTCACACAAACAGGTTGAAGTGTTCAGCTCCGCAGTTATGTGAAAAGATCCAATTGATTAAAATTCCTCCCCGCCCCCCTACTCCTCATTCCCCGGGACTCCAACTGTGTCTCTCCCCGCGTTTTATAGAGGTCACGTATGGCGCAGCGCCTCCATGATAAGACTGGTAATCGCGAATGCCTTACAGTACAGCGCGCGGGAGGAGGATGGGCTGTCAGGTGATGCTGCGAAAATGGAGAAGCTGTTTGTCTCCGCCGTGAGATTACACGTATGTTCAAGTCACCCCCTGACAAGCGCTGCCTTCGGTGTCCTGTCTCCATGGCAACACGGACCAAATCTTGGCAATCTCTTCAGCTTGCACTTCTTCTTCTTTTTTTTTTTTTTTTGCATTGATTTCCAGGGTAGATGAGACCCCGCCACGCAGATCCCCGCCCCTCTCATCTTATTGTCGACTCTGCATAATATGGTTTTACGGGCTGAGATTGCAGCGGGCGCGTTACGAGGCGCGATCGGTATACGAATGGTCTTGGTATCGGGTTTGACATCCGGGCACTAAAATCTGTTGGGTAGTGATCAAAGCCTTGCAAAAAAACTAAAAAATTAAATCTGTTTTGTCATTCTATCAGTCTGTTGCATTCTGCAATTTTCTGTCCATTTGCTATCTATTGCTCGCTGTTATCAACCACCTCGGCGCCCGACGGTCGGGTTTTCCTAGCCTTGACTACAAGTCGGGGGTTGCACTTTGCACCATAATATTGGCACCCCTTTACTGTAGTGTCTTGTCTATAGCTATATACATACTAGTATATAGAATATATTTATTATTCAGCGGGCGGCTGCAGAGCCGGGCATGTCGCGCTGGGCGGGGGGGGGGGGGGGGGGGGACACACGATTAGATTGAGGTCGCAGGAGGGATCACCAGAGCAGTTATCCATTATATTTCTGTACGTGTTTGGAACAGAAAGCAGCCGGTGAACCTTTTACTGTTGGAGCCCGGGCTGCGGATTCCTCGGGAAATAAGATTAATGCTTTCTGCATCTAGGACAGAAATAGGGCAGCGCGGGGAGAGGGATGATTCCAGAAGTTGCCTGACAGTGATCCATGAGCGGAGAAGTTTGCAGCGCTGAAGTATTTGGGGGGGGGGGGGGGGGGGGCAGCCTGAAATCTGCAAAAGGAACGAATGGATTTCACTTCTGTGTTTCTCGTATCAGCCGTCATTGCTGACATCACATTACTAGGACACTTGTATATCTGGGCTTTAAGGTTTGCAGCCGTGCAGTTTGTTTCTGGCCTCAGAATATTGATAGAATTGTTTGCAGATCTGACGTATTAGGGGCCGCCCCGACTTCTGAAACAAGGGCTTGTAATAGGCCTCGTGTTCTATATCAATCCACGGTCCTGCTTGTGAAGCCAATGCAGGATGTGATGGAGGGACAGAAGCTCTGGGGTATATCGGTGCTTGTGGTTTGCTGAAAAAGCAGCCCAAATTGACAGGACTCCTAGGAGAGACTCCTGCCGGCCCTGCCCACACAAGATCATTGACGGCGTGTTCTGTACAGTCACTGCGTGTGGGCCGAGAGATCAGGACTCTCTGCAGGTTCTCGGAGTCCTGTCGACCTCTCTCCACCATTATATAACTCCATCATATAATTAGATATAACCTCAGCTCCTGTATCCTATAATGCTATATACCATAGCTCTACTTACTATATAATCCTATATATGAGCTCTGCTTCTCCCCTCTATCCCGCTCCCTTATAGGGCTACAGAAACGACAGCTTCACTTTTCTGGTTTTGACTTCCAGCTCTGTTTGCAGCTGGTCTGGTTATTTTTGGCCGCTATAGGTGAACACAATTGCAGGTTTCCTATTGGATGATGTAATTAAGGGTAAATATATAGCTAGACCGGTGTAGTCTGTTGTGCAGGTGACATTTATTTCCGCCACCTAGTTCAGGTTCTATAGAGTCTTGGACTCAATGACACGACATGGACATTGTGGTATTGTAATGCAAAACTGAATGCTACATGATATTGAGTTCACCATCTGGGTTCCCTATCGATAAGTCTTTGGCATGTGGAGGGAACCTGGAGTACTTGGTGGAATTCCTCGCAGGCACAGGGAGAACCTACAAATTCCTTGCAGATGTTGTCAATGGTTGTATTCGAAACCAGGACCCCGGTGCTGTAAGGCCACCATGCTGCCCAGGTCGGGGTTGTATTACTTGCTGCTCACTACTTTTGTCCCCAGATGTGCTGTTGGCCGATGCGCTCATTATTTTGGCTTGGATAAGGCGGCATACTGTACTCGTTCGTTGTAACAAGTCGCCGATGCCAGGCCGCCCTTCAGAAGTATAGACCATCACCTTACACCAGCTGGTAGAGGTTACACGGAGCCCGGTACCCGCTGCACCTACAAAAGTAAATACTGAGTGTAATATTTGGCTGGCTGTCCTGACATTGCCTGTGACGTCACCTGCTGGAGGCCTTGGAGGGGGAAAAAGCAAAAAAAATCCCCTACCCGAAAACTGAAAATGTGAATCATTGACCTTTTGTGATCAGTCTTATAAATAGACCCAACGACTAGTGAATTATTGGTGCGTGTGATGTCAGCCAGACCTTTCACTACTTACATGGCCCCAGCTCACGGCACGTAGGAGGGAAGGAGGTCGTGTACATGAGACAGGCCGTGGGACAAGTCACGGGGAGTCGGGGGACACTTGTGCACGGTCTGATCAGAAAAGATGAAACCTAAACACAAGGCGAATGTAAGGTGTCCTACAAATAGATGTAACCTACTCGATGTTGTCAGTGGTGGTATACAGGTATATAGGGTCATCCTCACACATCTGGCACATCCCGTCTGATAAATTTGGCACCTTATACTGTTTGTTCTTGGTTTGTGCCATTTTGAGGTGTTGCTAGATCTCTTTGTCTTTACGTTATCTATTGGTTGGCTTAGGATATATTCACATTGTCCCCTGCAAGGTTTAAAGGGCTTTTCAGGGACATTTATTAGGATGAGTCCTCATGTGACGCCTGTAGGTGTGTGACCCCTGCCGCCTCTCCTGTACATACCAGGCACAGCGCCGTACATTGTGTAGTGGCAGTGCTTGGTATTGCAGCTCATTCACTTGAATTGGACAGAGCTGCAGTCAGGCCTTGTCACCAATGAATGTGATGTTACATGGAAGCAGCAGCGGTGCCCAAGTAATCCGGGGGGGTCCTGAGTGTCAGACGCTCATGGTTCTTCAAGTGAGGATTGGTCATGTCTCCGAAAACCTCTTTATCTTGGGTGTCCACCACAAGCTGTAATAAGTGTCCTCGGTCACCCCTATGGATCGGTGTGTGTTGCCGCACCATGGCCGTCCTCTGTGTGCCGTTCTGTTACATCTCCTATGGGCTCCTGTGCCATAGGTCTTGCGTGTTTGCCATTTTGGCTCCTCTCCGCGGTCTCTCACCGGCCTTTGGTGATAAATGTGATATAAGACATGTCTGCCATTTTTTTCCCCCTGCAGGTAAAGTCAAATTTCTGGCACGTTTTGCTTTTTTCCCTTCCTATGTCCTGGCAGGCTTATGCTATATTCATGTATTTCTATGGCGTCCTCCATGAGGGAAGCTCGGGGATGAGTTATCGGTGATGCATTTTGTGGGATGAGATGGAAAGAACTGAACAAAATGTTAACCATTAAGCTGCAGTATAGTCGGCGTGCATGACAGGCCCCGCGGGTGGGGAAAGGTTTCAGGAGGAGCCCTGGAGTCTGCGGGGTTATCGATAGCGCTCTTGTGTCTGCTCCCTGCCGCTATACACCAGGATTGCATCATCCAGAGCCGTGCTGCCAACTCCTCACTGCTGTACAAAGAGGGCGCAGACAAGGCCTTGTCTCTTCACAGGCTTCTCCCGTCTTCCTGCCTCTTCCTGAAACCTCGCTGAAGGCCTGGCGTTTCCTAAGAGTCACCTTTGTTCTGAAGTTCTCTCTTTCGGGCTGTCCTTCACCCCTTCCCCCCCATCTGCTTCCTTCATATTTCTCATTTCCTGTTAACCCTTTGCGGTGCTAAAGGCCTGAAACCTCGTCTATTACCCTTGAATAAAACATCACACTCCACTTTTTTCGGTAATGGTTCTGCTCCTATATTTTCATACCAGCCAAATCCCTCACCGCGCTTTGATCTGAATCCCTATTTTGTTCCTTTTAATGTACTTGAAACCTACGTAGTAAATGTAAATTTGCCTAATGGATTTGTCACTGGGTGAGATCAATACTCGGGATGTAAAGTGACCAGAGCCTGAAGCTTTATGGACTTGGCAGGGTTATGGCTCTGTACAAGCTGCAGTCACTATGGAAGGCATACAGCAGTGATTGTGTATGGGGCTATCCACAAAAGATTTGGGGGAGAGAAGGTCTGACTGATGGTCAGATAACGCCTGTCATGGTGTCAGGTGGTCTCTGGCAGGGGCTTACACTCCTCTCTATTGAAAACACAAGTACACTTGGCCTTAAGCGTATGGAGGGATCAAGAGCTGATTCAGTCTGCAGACATCTTGTGTATGGGCAGAGTCTTAGCCCCTGTTCACATCTACATTTGGGTCAATCCGCTCCCTTATCCGCATGACAAGTGGAGAGAATAGTCCTGCGAGCAGAAACCACACAAACCCCATTATAGTCTATGGGGTGTGCGGGTTTCCTTAGGTAACCTCTTTTTGCGGATAGGTTTCCATTCAGGGGGCTTCCAAGCAGACTCCCGGAACGCCGATGTGAACCGGGCCTGAGATATGCGGTGTAATAATGCCATTGTTCACCATGTGCCAGGACCTCAGACACCTTGCAGTATTTTGTCTTGGGGTCCAGAGCACTTGGCCTTTTCCTTGTCCAATACACTTGAATGAATGTGCCCGCACTGCAAAACTGACCTGCTCCATATTTTATATCTTGGATTCTATGTCCCCACATGGATCCTTGACATAGGGTGTCCTGTGCATGGGACCATAGAAATGAAAGGTCCTGTATACTATCCGTAGCATGTTGTATACAGTAAATGCAATCACGTGTTTGTGGCCTGAGAGATGTTTAAGCCTCCTAGACTAAGGAGATTTCTTTACCAGTTTTAGATCATCTCTATGGAGAATTTGCCTGTTTTCCTGCAAAGAAATCTTCCATGCTGACCAGATGTATGCGATGTGACGTCTAGCAGAAAGCTGCCCAGTGCGCCCGGGAAATTCTATGTGTATTGGCCTGTAATGGGGCGGCCATTGCTTCTGATGGGGAATCTCCTCATGCGCTTCGTAGTGTTTGCTGCTTGTTATAATTCACTTGGATGGAGCAGATACTGATGGATTTCACACCTATGACTAACTGAGAGAATGCGTCATATTAAGCGACGTGGTCTAAAAACGTCCTTGTGTAATATCTTACAGTAGCGATACCCGATGGCTTGTGTTATAAGACGGCTACTGTCTGACGCTTCTGGTTAGCAGACCTTTGTTACGTCTTATGGCTTTTCAGCGAATCCCTTAGACATGGCTGCACCTACCGTCCATGTAATGTTCTCCATGAGCTCTGCGTCTGCTTTGAGGTCCTTTTGTTGCAGCAGATTTTTGGAAAACTGTCTGGAAGACTCGCCCTTACTGCGTGTGTGCACAAGGTATCAGAAACGGATCAGGGGACACGTCCTCATTTTACCTAGAAATATGCTACTGGCACTTGGTGGTTTTCCAAATGTCTCTAAAAGTGATTTCCGGACAACTCCAGAATGTATTTTTCCCTGCACGGTCCTGCAGACCTAAATGTACGTGAGCAGTATCCTGTCACACCACAAAATGGCCTGATCCTGTGACAAGGACTTGTGACGTTGGGGTCATTGTGTGTCCCTGTGTATACATTGTATGAAAACCAATCCAGACGCCATACTGAGAATGATACACAATATTCTGAGAATGAAACCTCTTGAGCTCTAGGCGGATACATGTTACCTGAACTGATACATTGTAGCGATGGATCGGAGCTGAGGATTCTGTAAGAGCTTGTTCACACAACAGGATTTTCCGACCCTGGCCCTATGGAAAATGAAGGTGTAATCGATCCATTAAAGAGAGCGGGCTGTTATCGCAGATCTATTAGCAAACTCAAGTGGGGTCTGAGGGATCCTAGAGAAAGGGTTACCTAAGACCTGTATGTATATCCACTTAGGCCTCAGTGTGATGGCCGTGTTATTCACTGCTAGCACACAGTTATTTCTCTGGCCTCCTACCGTACACACCCCTGTATTGTCCCGCTCCTGTGTATGGGGATGGGTCCTCTTCCTGTCCCTTTTGCAGCCCATGCTAGGGCTGTGGAGCCCCGAGCGGCGCTCACATATCTTCCATGTATGGTTCAATCACATGTCATAGGCATGTCTCCTAACTCAGTCTCCGTTCACTTCTGCACTAATCCTTTCCCTTGGGATCAGAGTAACACAACATTATGGCCACTAACTAACTCCCATTGACTGTAATAGTGTTGTTGGGTTTCTGTTATGTTGTCTTTGGTTTTACCAGGTATAATGGCCCAGCAACGCAGGCTCCTAACAAAGGTGTGAGCACAGTCTCAGACACTATTGCTTACATGCAATTGTAGCAAAGCCTCAGCGGTGAGGAGTTGTGGGATTTGCACATGGACATTTGTATCCACTGACAGGAGTAATAAAAGTCCTGTGTATATGGCGAGATGGATTAGGGGGACTCTCAGATAATGTCCGTTCAGGGCTGATGGAAATTGAGGTAATTCAGCGGACCTTTGTCACCTTTGATCCCTATGATGTGTCTGGCTTGGGTCATTAGATCTGAGGTCGGACTTATCACTAATGGGGAGCGTGTAATAGATGTGTCATGGCCATCAGGATTGTCTGCCATTGCACGAGGCAAAAGCTGGGAAACTGGACCTTATATGTTAGGCCGTATTCAGTCTGCTGCAGGTCTGGCCCTGGCTCATAAGCACTGATAGCTGGGTCATAAGGCTGGATATATGGGGTCACCTCATTGCTGGGGTTATATGGCCGGATCTATACGGGTCACCTCATTGCTGGGGTTATATGGCCGGATCTATACTGGTCACCTCATTGCTGGAGTTATATGGCCGGGTCTATACTGGTCACCTCATTGCTGGGGTTATATGGCCGGATCTATACTGGTCACCTCATTGCTGGAGTTATATGGCAGGATCTATACTGGTCACCTCATTGCTGGGGTTATATGGCCGGATCTATACTGGTCACCTCATTGCTGGGGTTATATGGCCGGATCTATACTGGTCACCTCATTGCTGGGGTTATATGGCCGGGTCTATACTGGTCACCTCATTGCTGGGGTTATATGGCAGGATCTATACTGGTCACCTCATTGCTGGGGTTATATGGCCGGATCTGTAATAGTCACCTCATTGCTGGGGTTATATGGCCGGATCTATACTGGTCACCTCATTGCTGGAGTTATATGGCAGGATCTATACTGGTCACCTCATTGCTGGGGTTATATGGCCGGATCTATACTGGTCACCTCATTGCTGGGGTTATATGGCAGGATCTATACTGGTCACCTCATTGCTGGGGTTATATGGCCGGATCTGTAATAGTCACCTCATTGCTGGGGTTATATGGCCGGATCTATACTGGTCACCTCATTGCTGGGGTTATATGGCCGGATCTATACTGGTTACCTCATTGCTGGGGTTATATGGCGGGATCTATACTGGTCACCTCATTGCTGGGGTTATATGGCCGGATCTATACTGGTTACCTCATTGCTGGGGTTATATGGCCGGATCTATACTGGTCACCTCATTGCTGGGGTTATATGGCCGGGTCTATACTGGTCACCTCATTGCTGGGGTTATATGGCCGGATCTATACTGGTCACCTCATTGCTGGAGTTATATGGCCGGATCTATACTGGTCACCTCATTGCTGGGGTTATATGGCCGGGTCTATACTGGTCACCTCATTGCTGGGGTTATATGGCCGGGTCTATACTGGTCACCTCATTGCTGGGGTTATATGGCCGGATCTATACTGGTCACCTCATTGCTGGAGTTATATGGCAGGATCTATACTGGTCACCTCATTGCTGGGGTTATATGGCCGGGTCTATACTGGTCACCTCATTGCTGGGGTTATATGGCCGGATCTATACTGGTCACCTCATTGCTGGGGTTATATGGCCGGATCTATACTGGTCACCTCATTGCTGGGGTTATATGGCCGGATCTATACTGGTCACCTCATTGCTGGGGTTATATGGCAGGATCTATACTGGTCACCTCATTGCTGGGGTTATATGGCCGGATCTGTAATAGTCACCTCATTGCTGGGGTTATATGGCCGGATCTATACTGGTCACCTCATTGCTGGGGTTATATGGCCGGATCTATACTGGTCACCTCATTGCTGGGGTTATATGGCCGGATCTATACTGGTCACCTCATTGCTGGGGTTATATGGCCGGATCTTCTCTGGTGTTATGAGGTTGTATTTCCACGTAAAGTGCTGGACTGTAAATCCATATACAATCTCACTCTTGGCTGTTCAGGTTCTATATAATCTCCATTTCCCAGGTTAGTTATGCCTTGAAAACAACATGCAGTCGTATAATTGAATTACTGCATAATGGATGCGGCACACATGAGGCTTGTAGTGTCTGTAACGTCCTATGTACATTACCATTCTGAGAAAGCTTCTGTATTTCTTATGACATCTAACCAGGCAGCCGGTATATAATGCGCTCAGTGTATAGAGCGGACTGTCTTATTGCTCGGTTTTCTCTTTCCTTTGCATCACTTGATCTCCTGCCACAGAGGGATTTACTGACCTTTCCCATCCAGGTGGAGGTAGAATCTGCTCCTTCTTGGGTTCGGATCTTAAAGCGCCAGGTTACACATGAATCCCCTGATAATGAATTCTGTCCTTGCACCTTATCTGGTGCCGGTGTCAGTGGCTCCTCACCTGCCGCCTGTCACTATCTCACTCCCTCCTGTCGCCCGGGCTCCCCATCCCTTTCCTATACATTTTGCAGACTTACACACTAGTGCACAGCAGTTTCCTTTCCCTCCTTCTTCCCCAATCCCACACACTGCCGGAGAACGTGTTGTGATATGAAACCATTTGAGTATGTCTTGGTAGTAAGAGAGCACACAAGGAGGAGAGGGTGTGACGGAGCCGGGGAGAAAATCTTTCTACGTGGTAATCCTAGGGACGCCTGACATGAATGCTAGCTCTCTCTGATCTCTAATGTGTCACACAAGACAGCCATGTCACATTATCCTTTACCTGTCCTGTCCATGAAGGTGAAATAAGCCATGTGGAATATGAATGCAAATGGTAAAAAAAAAAAAGTGAATCTTCACATGCCCCCCTTGTAACATTTCACTTGTCTTTTTTTTTGTTACAGCAGACTTCCAGAGGACGCTGGGAGAAGAGATTATTGGACCCTCACGGCCCCGGGCCAGTCTAAAGGTACCTATTCCCGAATTGTCTGTCTGTGACTTGATGTGTCGTGTCCCCGGCCTAGCAGGGGTTAACAGAGGATCTCATTTTCTTCTGGAATGAGCTGCTCTGTCTAATTGAGCCCCATAGATGGCAGAGAATCCTCCACGGGAAGATTTGGGGTCAATAGCATTTCCAGCCACACCAAGGTGTCTGATCCATGGCAGCGCCTCCTGGGGACAGGAGGAGGGGAGGCAGTCCAGCCTGTCTGCCATTAGCACGGGCTGACAGCAGTGCTGCAAATCTCACTATTGATTTAGAAGAGCTGGGAGGTTCGGACGTGCTCGCCTTGTTAGTGCCGGGAGCCTTTGCTGCAGAGTGCCAGCTGTGGACAGAGGAGGGGGGATCGATGGAGAGCGCACAAGTCATTTGGTGCATATTGCAGGAGACATAAGAGAGATCTCTGGAATATACTCCCTGCACTAAACGCCTTCGTATTTCAATTAAGATTTCGTTTTCGTTCCGTTCCTCCCCGCCATATAGTGTACGATATAAATGGCACAATTATTTTCTGGCTTTTATATTCGGTATCGACAATTGAATATACATTTCACGTTGTAGCCATACGTTGTCCTGTGTTGCTTTTATACACAAGAGGTTTTGGCGGACTTATAGAGCAGTCGTCTCCGGCTGTAACTACAACTCCCAGTATTCTGGCTTTGTAACTAATCTGTAGATATTGGATTGTAAGGGAACTATGTGATAAGATTGGACTGGGAAGATCAGCTTGACAAAACATTTTGTTAGGGACAACACGGTGGCTCAGTGGTTAGCACTGGAGCCTTGCAGTTCTGGAGTCCTGGGTTTGAATCCCACCAGGAACAACATCTGCAAGGAGTTTGTATGTTCCCCCTGTGTTGGCGTGGATTTCCTTCCATACTTCAAAGACATACTGATGGGGAAAATGTACATTGTGATCCCTATATGGGGCTTACAATCTACATAAAAAACAAAACATGTTCCTGCTCGGGGTGGGCTTAGTACTTGCTTATGACACTGGAAGCGCTATAGTTGACGGTGCGTTGTCGCTGTGATGTCTATTCTGGCCTGGATGTCTCCTTGAAGCCAAGTAGCCGTGTGCTTACAATGTTACTGGCATAGATTTGTGCACGTATGAGTCCATGGGAAGATGGCAGATGGATGACGTGCGCTATCTTTAACCCCCACGACACCATACACTTCACGAATGAGCCCAGCTGCAAAACTGACCTGTCCTGTGCTTTGACTCCAGGTCCCCCATATACCTATGGTAATACATAGACATGTGCATAGGGCCATAAGAATGGGTCAGTGTGCTAGTCATGAAAAATCCAGCTAACACACTGACAAAGCACACACGTGTTTCGGGCCTTGGGGTGCGTTCTTATGTAGCCATATGTGGTGCAAACCTCGCCTGCATGCAGTGACTGCTCATACAATTCTGTATAATCGTGCGGCCTTATGTGGCCACGGTCTCAACCACGTGGACGACCACAACAGAACGTGCAACCTCTACCTTTGCATTTGTCCAGCTGATTCCTAAGGCCTATCATCCAATCTGACCTAACTCAATATATTGTGCAGTCTGTCTGCTGCAGGGTTGGGTTCATTTACCTGATGTCTGCTGCAGTGTGTCTCTGACATGTATAACCTATATCCCAGCTATAGGATAAAGCATCATATTCCCGTATAGCTAGAATGGATAGAGGTTACCCGGGCTTAGAAAACCATGGCTGCTTTCCTTCAGCCGCCTCGCTGAGCTGTGTCTATAGAGAGGGGGTTAAGCTTGGCTCCATTAAAGAGGAGGCGGCTGTGCTGCAAAACTGCAAAAAAACTGTGGAGAGGAGCAAAGAAGTTTAGCATCCCTTTAATAGTTAATGCTGATGAAAATGGCGAGTGAAGACGCTGCCTTCCTGATATACGGTACCTTTCTGGTGCTATTGTGTGGGCTGCCGGTTTTCAGCCTGTTGTCTTGCTGCCGTGTGTAGGCTGAACAGACCCGCCTTGAACTTTTTATTTCATAAAAGCGCAGGGTCGGTCTGTCGGCAGTGCAGAGCTGTAATAGTGCGGAGGTATGAGGGCAATGCTTGATAGAATGTTTCTAATACTTTTTTGGTCCATGAACATCCCTAGAAGTGGTAAATGTGGCCCAATTCTTGAGGAGCCCCTTATACCTCCATACACACCCTGCAGCTTTCCCCTCTTGCCCGGTGCAGACCTGTATCCTGCACATTGTTCATGTTAAGCCTTTGCTGTTCCCTGATCGAAACCATTTCCTTGCAGTGGAGGCCGACATATTGTCCCGGCTCTGCCGTCCGCAGCCCCCGATGCAATCTGTCCGCCATTCCTTGTCCAGAAGGAAGTGACACGCTCCGCACCCAGACCGGATGACCTCTCCCGTCCCGCCTGCTGGATTTTCTTAGTTTCTTTGTGACTATTTATTTCCTTTTTTTTCCCCCTTTTGGTTACTCATTTACTGTAACGTGTCACAAATAGAGCAGCGAGCGCTCAGCCCGGCCTGGTGAATGTCTAGGCCTCAGTCAGGGTGGATCACAGTTACGACATGTTTCTTCATGAAGCCTGTTAGTGTTTTTTTTGTTAATAATCTTGCCTAATCGAGGTTAAGTTTATCAGCAAAGTCTCCAGCGAACACCAAGGCCAAGATTCCTGTGGGCAAAACCCGGCTATAGATTTATAGTTACTGCAAAATGTGTGTCCTGCAGATTCTGTGCGAGTTCCTGTCTCTCCACGTTTACTTGCAATGTGTTTTTTGGGGGGGTTACCCACTGTAATTTTGCTGTATTTTACTTGCCTTCTGTCTGGGGTTACAAGCTGGAAGGGCAGTCCTATAAACTATGTCAGGGGTCTGCAATCTCCAGCTATGGAGGAAACTACAACTCCCAGCATGCTGCAGTCACTTCCAAGTACCAGATAAGTCACTGTGTTCATGTCAGGCGCAGATTGGAGGTTGTCAGATTAGACAGACGGCCGCTTTCTTCCAGAACACGCCATGTTCTTCTAGACTTGTATTGTCTATTTAATGGGCTGCTCTGCTGACAGAAAGCATGTCCTAGGTTGAGCTCTGTGTGAATAGGCCCCTGTCTGCTATGGCTGCCGCTTACAGACATTGATGTGTTTGTGCTCCCGGGATCTTGAGCAGGTTTTCCTGGATTTATATATTAATACTCTGTTCCTGGGATACGTAATAAATGACATTGATGGGGGTCCAACACACAAGACCCCTGCGGATCTCTTCAGTCACGTGGTGCTAGGTCAGACTTGCAATACCAAGCATCGCCACCGTGTGTAGTGAAGAGCCTGCCATGTTCACATACAATGTGGCCAATGTTGGACCCCCCCCCCCCCCCATCACAAATTGTCCACCTATTCTTAGGATAGATCTTATGTATGTGTAAGTCTCAGAAAGCCCCTTCAATAATTAATTGATCTTTAGAAACTGAATCCATCCAATGCTCATTTCAGGTGTTTTGGACTCCCAGTGCCCCACAGGATAGATATATAATGGGGCTGCACTGTAGTGATGTACCTTATGTAGTGGCGGGTACTGTAGCAGTAGCGCAGTACTGTAGTGTCTGATATTGAGGACCTGTATTAGAATCCTGGAAGATGCCATTAAGTGATATGATATGGATCTGTACTATGGCACCCATCTTATGGAGTCTGCACCTCTGATTTCATGTTCTCCCATATTATTGGCCGCCTCTGCCCTATGGCGGGCATTGTAGTGCCTATAGACGTGTAAGGTGCTCACAGCCCCGACATGTACATGATCCTTCTGCTTTACAGTATAAACCTTATCCTATAGATATCACTTACCCGTAATAGTATAAGCTACAATAAAATGACACGAGCGTCTTCAGGTCCATGTTGGTCACGGCTGTTGCATTGTACAAAGCCTATTTATGGCTGTAGTCTGCTTAATGCAGATTTGTTGAGACTTTGGCGACAAATGGCCAGGGGTCTATCAGCTCTTGTATTGTCTGGTCCCTGTTCTCTCCAGATACCAGTCCCATTGTTGAGGTCTTGGCATGGACTGAGTCACGGCTTCAGGCTCGCACACGCCACTTATGTTCTTGCATGTCGCAATGATCTGCGTTTACACCCGAAGCCATTGCAACACAGCAGATTGCATTTATGGGATAAAATGGTCTGCAATAGGTGCAAATAGGTCATAGGTCAGTCTACTAAAATGTCTGCTTCTGGTCCGCACCTTGCCGTGCATATTAGACGCCATTGAACATACCTGGGGCTGGAATAGTGACCACCAAGGACATCAACAGCTGTGCCTATCAGGAGGAGGAAAATCTGATGAAATCTTCTCGTATTCTTCCTTTGCACAATAGCAATTGTTTGGTAGACAACTTCCTTATTGTTTTATAGATGAGATGGCAGACGTGTCACTGCCGATCTCTGGGGAATGAAATGGAGAGGCTAAACTATTCAATTTGCAGACCAGATGTGACGCGTAGGGTCAACGTAAGGCTGCGGCCACGCAATGGTGGACCGCTGTGAAGATATCTGATGCGGCCCGACTACTGGTTTGCTTTGCAGATTGAACGCCGCTGTCGAAACCCCAACAATAATTGACCTCTTGCAGTTTCGCAACCCGCGGCTGTCGGTTTTCTTAGATGAATTTGCAGACACTTATTGTCTTAAAAAGGTCTACAAGGTAGAAGATCCCTTTAATTATCCGTCTGTCAGATCTGATGTGTTTAGGGATACTGGTGTATGGGGGGGGGGGGTCGTGTTTTGTACCCTGTTCAGTTCTCGCCAAGGCGAGGGGATTGGTCTATGAAGCTATTAGGAATCTGGAGCGGTCATGTGTAAAATGTCTGCTCCACAAGACGGCCTCATAGACGGAGCAGCCTCAGACCACAGGAATCTCCGCAGGCGCAGGCTTGATTTTGTGTTCATTTTTTTTTTTTTTCTTGAAGCTTCTGTGTAGCATGTACATATTTGTGCAGCCCCTCTGCCCTGCCCTGACAAGATGGCTGCTCTGTCTGAAGGGCTGAGACTTTTCGGCTATGTAAACCACTTTGGGAGAGTAATATGAGAGTGGCTTGGTATGGGCTAAGATCACTGGAGCTGCAAACATATTAAGTTTCTGATCCCTGGGGGTCTGAATGCTGTGACCTCAGCGATCATGTGAGTGAGGGTCCCGGATTTCCCGTGTCAGTGGCGCTGTAGTGAGCACGTGACCACCTCTCTATTCACATTGCAAGGACTAGACCACTGGTCACACGTGGACTACGACTCTGTTCACTTAGGATACTTGTACCCCTGTTCTCATGATCCCTGAGGGTCCCAGTGTTGCTCTCAGCAGTCAGACACTTATCCTCTCTCTTAAGAATAGGTGGTGCGTGTTAATGGGGAATCTCCTTAAGTATTACTCTACTTATTTGGTCATATTACTGATGGTTAGGTCCCCTCCCTATGTCTACAGCAGACCCCCGCACCCGTGTCACACAGCTAAAATCGCCCATTTTTTGCTAGGCCAGTCAACGAATATTTGTGAATCGCACGCCAAACCTGTAGCACAATTCAGCAGCGCGTGGATGGAATGAGCCCTGTGTATCGCCATCACCTAACCCACTGCTATAATGTTATGTGTGGCCCCCGGCCTAAAATAGTAAACTGAAGCTGTTTTTAGGAAGCGCTACTTGTCTGGCAGCACTGCTAACCCTCTCCTTTCCCTTGACAGGTTTCCTCATGTCCGTGAAGAGTCTCTCGTCGCTTTGCGGCTCTCCGCCCTCGGTGTGGTCAGTCGCTGCGATTCCGACCCCGTGATTCTCTCCGACCGTAGTGCCGGACGTCATGAGCATTGTAATCCCTCTGGGAGTCACCACACCAGATACATCCTACTCAGACATGGCCGCCGGATCAGAGTAAGTCCACTTCTGTCTAATCATAATCCTGTTAAGTAATAGGATGGAGCCCAGTGAGCTTTTGGTCACCTCCTCTGCATGACTGTACAGGTCTCGGCATGTAAGATGAAGGATTCTTGAGGTTGTGCTGAGTATGAGGAGCTGCAGCAAGTCACTGGGGGCACGCTGTGCTATGCGGATCCACGGCACGCTGTGCTATGCGGATCCACGGCACGCTGTGCTATGCGGATCCACGGCACGCTGTGCTATGCGGATCCACCGCACGCTGTGCTATGCGGATCCACCGCAAGCTGTGCTATACGGATCCACCGCAAGCTGTGCTATGCGGATCCACGGCACGCTGTGCTATGCGGATCCACGGCACGCTGTGCTATGCGGATCCACGGCAAGCTGTGCTATACGGATCCACGGCAAGCTGTGCTATGCGGATCCACGGCAAGCTGTGCTATGCGGATCCACGGCAAGCTGTGCTATACGGATCCACGGCAAGCTGTGCTATACGGATCCACGGCAAGCTGTGCTATACGGATCCACGGCAAGCTGTGCTATACGGATCCACGGCAAGCTGTGCTATGCGGATCCACGGCAAGCTGTGCTATACGGATCCACGGCAAGCTGTGCTATACGGATCCACGGCAAGCTGTGCTATACGGATCCACGGCAAGCTGTGCTATACGGATCCACGGCAAGCTGTGCTATGCGGATCCACGGCAAGCTGTGCTATACGGATCCACGGCACGCTGTGCTATGCGGATCCACGGCAAGCTGTGCGATGCGGATCCACGGCAAGCTGTGCTATGCGGATCCACGGCAAGCTGTGCTATGCGGATCCACGGCAAGCTGTGCTATGCGGATCCACGGCAAGCTGTGCTATGCGGATCCACGGCAAGCTCTGCTATGCGGATCCACCGCAAGCTGTGCCCCAGATTCTGCACATATAGGATGATGGGCCCCTTCTGCAGATGTGCCTTGTGCTGATGGCCATATGGGCGACTCTTTTTTGGGGGGGTCATTTTAACTAATAATTTCATGTCTTGATACAAACACTTAGATCCGTGCGAAAAGCAAACTCCAGCAGCCAGTCTACAAGTATTGTCTGCCTATAGTCACGTTCCAAGTCCCTGCGGGATCCGGGCTAATCTCTCTAGGAATGACATTGAAGATTGGGTTACTGGGCCAAATGGCACATTGCTTGGCGAGGGGGGCGAATAGCATACTGGGCGCCGTTCCTCTTATTTTAGGTTTTGTTAGTTCGAGGGATGTTATTGGGTAATAGGTCAGAGGACATTGTGTTTGTGTTGTAAATTCGGCAGCGTTTCCTCATTTCTAAGAATGGATTTTCTGCTGGGGGATCTGCCATTCCCCATAGAGTAAGGGCAGTGTCTGACAGGCAAAGCGTCTTATTGTCTCAGAGCGCCACCTAGTGGTTCACACAAGTTTATACTTTATTGGGTTTCCCTCTCTAACAAAATGGTAAATGCATTGAAATGGCCTCATACGCAACTTTTCTCACGTTTTGGTATGGAAGGATTTCACGCTACCTATACAAACCTGACAGAGGCCAGAAGGACATCGGGGCCATAGATCTAGCGGGACGTAGGTCACAATACACGTGCAGAGGACCTAAGAGCCACATGGTCCCCCAGTAATTTGGGACGCACTATTTCACAGACTTTGTCTAATACTGTAGGACGTCCCTGGCTCCAACAACATGGCTGCCACAGTTATGATGAGGTGCATGCAACGTCTCCTCTGCTAGGCCGTGCGCCTGTGCTATATGATTGAAGTTCTGAGCGATATCCGGCTGTCCCGTTATCTGTTTGGTTTTGACAGTCTCTCCATTCAAATCAGGGAACACCAAGTCTGATGGGGGGGTCCCAGCTGTTGACTCTTTTGACCTCCCCTTTAAATTTGTCATTGATGAGGCTTTACAGTAGCTGAAAGCAAACAGTCACTTTCTTACAAGGACCATCGGTTTGTCTTCAGTTGCTGGGAAGCAGTGACAACCAATATGGCGGCGGCTTCTCTCGTCACTTCTGCAAAATTGGTCTTCTTAGCCGACTAGAAATGTCTCTGTAAGAAAAGCCTAAACCTTGGTGACCAATGACTTTGCAGCGGTACTATGGGGTGAATAATATGGATGTATTTTGTCTCAATCACTGCTCCAATATTTCGGGTCAGTTTTTCTAATTTCTCCTATTTTCTCTCCTTAGCCCTGAATCAGTTGAAGCTAGCCCAGCCGTCACCGGAAAGTCCATCTATGCAACTCACAATTACCCCGGCAGCCAGAGCCACGGATACCGAGGTCTGCCCTACGCAGTAAGTACAAGACCTCACCACGACATCCATCTTGTCCGTTTCATTGATGTCACGTCTTCAGCACAGAGCATCTCTGGTACTGTGACTGAACTCTGCCCGACATATGGAAGAACCCTGATGCATAGGCCCTCGAATGCCTTAGAGTAATAACAACTGCAATTGACATACTATAGTGTATATAAGCACGGAATTGGGATTTCACCTCCAAACTATCTGCCCCTGCTTGTTTACCTGTGCCCGCAGCGTCCGATGATGAAACAGCTGGGTGGATACCCAGTCCCTGTCCCCTCTTCAGTCCGAGTCCCACGCATGCTCAGTGATTGTCGCCGTGACCCCTATGTAAGTAAATGATGATGGTAGCGGTCGCCACCAGCCCGTCCTGCCACAAATTCATGAACGTATCACATGTTAGAGCAATGTTTCCCTCTGAGACCTGGTGGAATGACCTTCAGTGATAGATTTATGACATTTGTCCAACCATGTGTATCATTGACAACCTTGAGCTCTAATTTGTGGAGATTTTGTGGGGTTTTCACCGCCAGGTACCATGATTTTACTTTTCCCTTTGCAGCCATCATGCAAACTTGTCGGCCTCCTGTCCTGAGAGCCGTGTGTATGTCCCACAGGCGTCCCCGTACCCCCCGCCCGTCAACAAGTTCTATTGTCCACCTTTGTTCATACAAACTAGATAACATACAGGCAGATTAGGAAACGGTACAAAGTCAGATGTATAGTCCATGCCATGAGAGCAAAAATGGTCATCCCACTCCTCCATACTGCACAGACAAGGGGACGCATAACCAAGGGGCACCGCAGTAATGGAATTATAATATAGCAATGATAAAAGAGACGGACGTGATCTAATGGCTTCAGACTCTTGATTTCAAGCCATTCCAAGGGCAAGAGGATCAGCCCCCTGACATTTCTGCGTCTGGTCCCCTTTTGTACGTCAGAACTGTGGTTCTGCTACTGCAATATTTCTATATAGTCGGGGTGTAAATGACTAAAAACGACAAGCACCAGCAAGAACAAAGCTTATCATCTATCAGGTACATGCACCAAGGCACATGGTTCTCAGTAGTGGATGGGGGTCCTAGGGGTCCGCTTACTCGATTTTCTCTAGTTTCATCATTCCAATGCCCTAATGGGTGTAACTGCATCTGCTTAAAGGGAAAGTGTCACCTTAAATGGCCTGCCATCCCTCCTCTACTGACTATAGAGGTCCCATCTTATCTCCCGCCCCTCCCTGCACAGAGCATATCTAGAAAAGAGACCTCCGTAAGTCGGCTTCTGTCTGTTGCTGCCATCGGGCATGCCTATGCTGTAAAGCAGATCACTAAATGCTGTAAATTGACCAGAGGAGAAGCTCAAAAAAAATCCAACCACTTTTAAAGTCTTTCCATTTTCTCTTTGCCTAGTAGGACAGGTTGTCAGATACGTTTACATTGTACTGGGTCCATTATTGTAAGTGAACATGGCTGCCTACTGCAGAAATAGCGCCACACTGGTTGTTCCTGGTATTGCAGCTCACTGCCTTTGATTTGTATTGGCTGGTTGCAGTACTATACAACCCATGCCCAGGTGGGGCGCTGTTTCTGTAGACAGTTGCCTCTTATGTGCGCTTTGCCTAGAAGTGAAGCGATCTCTGCAGCCATATTTGTTTCTTGCCCTCAGCTGAGCGTCTGTCTCTCTCTCCCTTCTGCGTTGCTCGGACATAACTATTCCATTTGCAGGTTTGTGACGTGTTAACCTAGTTATTTCAGCTGTATTAGAAGGGAAGGTTTTCTATTTATTTTCATTTTTTTTTTTTTTTTTTTTTTTTTACATTGTGAACTTTTGGGTTAAACTCCAGTCACCCACTTTACAGGATCACAATTATGGGGCTCCTCCGCCACCGACACCACCCGCCTCGCCGCCTGTTCAGGCTATAATCCCACGTGCAGAACTCAATGGCGTCCACTCCCCCGAAGAGGAGGAGAACTCCGGAGACAGCGATAGTTCCTCAGAAGGAGACGGGATCCCCGGCTGGTGCCACTGCAATAACTCTGCCGATGGCTTTCTAGTGAAGTGCGAGAAGTGCAGGTAGGGGTCGGATTATTACATCTCTGAGACAGTGGCCCCGCTACCTTTGGGTGTAACACAACTTACCAATATCTTTCTCCTTTACCTCCTAGGGGTGTAAACCGAGGAAAAGTTATTCAGCTGAATCGTCGGAAGCCAGACAATGTCTCTGGTAAGTCGACCATTAGCCACTTTGACAAGTAGATTACAATGGATCAGGTCTCTACTCTAAATGCAAACCAATAGCTCAGGTGGTAATAAAGCTGGTCATAAACCTCAGAGCTGTCATAGGCCGACATCCTGTGGATAGGAGGTCAAAAGTCTGATCACTAGTCGTCTGACTGCTAGACCTCAAGGGATATGGGGAGGGGGAATTAAAGTTCCTTTGAGTCAACTCTGTGCATGTGTATGCCGGGTGTCACTTCATTTGGAACGGTGCATGTATATGACAACGCTCCGGTCACATGGGACATTCAGGCGGAAACTTGTCCCCCTGTTCTTGTGATTTTTTTTTTGTGGGTCCCCGGTGGGCAGACACCCGTCATTGCTGGCAGACGGTGCGCTTCATAAGGCGCACACATCTTCATATATGAGGCCATGTTGACTGGACGGAGATGTACGCCTGCTATTAGATTTCTGGCATCAATAATAAATCTTACAATTTCCTCGCCGCACTCCTTTTTTTTTTCCAGGAAAGTAGAGTGAGAAATCACAATTTTTTGTACAAATACCCCGTTCTATAAATGTATGTATCTGTACATCTTTTATTTATATTGTGCATGTTTGTAATGCCTTTATTTTTGTTTTTTTCCCTTCTATACAGGGGGTGAGAGCAGCGCTACTGAGAGTTGGGATGAGGAGCTCTCTCCATCCACCGTCCTCTATACGGCCACGCAGCACACGCCAACAAGCATCACTCTCACCGTCAACAGAGTGCGGAGAAGTAAACCAAAAAAGCGGAAGAAAAGCACAGAAAAGGCTCGTAATGCCCCCAAAACCAAAAAGATTAAGGTAGGATAACAGTCTGGGTGTGTATAAAATATTAACCTTAAGCATTCAGGACTTTATTCCACCATATATAGTTCTCGGACATACATTTTTACAAAAGTAGCCGCCAGTTTCTACGGGATCTTCTGACAACCTCTTGTATTAGAAGATAGATAAAAAAAAAATAGATGCAGTGCCAAGGAGCTCAGGAAATCTTGGCCTGTATGTTGAAATGGACAATTCTAGTCTGGGAAGGCGAACTAAAATAACGCATGTGCTCAGTTTTTCTGAGGGTTTGTATGAAACGGAGTACATGGCCTCATTCAGTTCAATAGGTCTGTCTGCAGGCAGTTGGACCAAGATGGTGCCGGGACGTCTTGAGGGGTTATAATATTACGCTAATGATTAGAAGAACACAGAATATAAACATGTATGTTAGAATCCTTTGCAGTGCACAGCATGCCTTCATGGGGCTGATGGACATGGCCACACGTTGTATTCTCTCTATTACCTTACTGCCTGCTTGAGGGCTGCTCCATTTGTATGGTGGTTGTGGAGAGGACACAGGACAATCACTGGGCAGAAGCTTATCATCTATCCTAAGGATAGGGGCCAAGTGTGTAACTTCATACAATCCCTTTAATTCCTTCCTTTCCTTTTGTTTCAATTTTGTCTATTAAAAATAAAACCCGTGTTCCTTTAATACCAAATCTATTCCCCTCCCTCACACTGTCCTAGGTTTGGCTATAAGAGAACTTGTTGCACGTTTGCACCATGTTTTTTTGGCCCAGTCTTGTCCCCGTGTCCTTTTCATGGCCGAGAAGGAGCGGCTCAGCAGGAGAAGCCCCCATGGTCTGCTGTATGTTTGTAAGAATATGCAGAAAATCTTGCAGACTGATGAGTTCGGCCCCTATGTCCTCTTATTACTTTATTACTAGGTGTCATGTTCTTTATCGTGTACCCTTGGTATATTTGTAACTCTTTATTTTTTCTTAGGCATTTCGGGAAGGTTCCCGCAAGTCTTTGCGAATGAAGGTAAGACAGCCAGTGATAATTTAGTAGGAAATCTTGCTATATGTTTATAATTATTCCTCTTTTATGTTGGTGCAGAGGCTACTGTGAAACTTTAATTATTTTTTTTTTTTCCCCATCTAGAATACACCTTCAGACGCTCACACCCTTGATGAGAATACCACGGAGGGCTGGGAGAACAGGATCAGGCTTTGGACTGACCAGTACGAGGAGGCCTTTACCAACCAGTATAGTGCAGACATGCAGAACCTTCTGGAGAGACATGTCCGCTCTAACAAAGAGCAGGTTGGAAAAGCAGAGCAGCCCGAGACCATAAAGAAGACAGAACTGTCGTGTAACAACACCGTTGTGGGCTCTCAGATGCAGGTATAGAGCGTAATGTAGCTAATACTCTTTTAAGGGGGTTGGTTTTTCATATTGGTGACTTACCCACGAGATAGGACATCAGTATGTGATACCCCGGGGTCTGTCACCCGGACCCAGCTCAGATCAGCTGTTCCAGGAGCCTGTAGATGCTGTAGTGGACTGGTAGGACATGAAGTCTGGCAAGTAGAGATGAGCAAGTAGTATTCGATCGAATACCTCGCTGCCATAGGAATGTGTGTAAGAAGCCGAACACCATGGGGTTAAGCGCAGTGACTATTTGATGCACTTAACCCCTTGGCGTTCGGCCGCCTACACGCATTCCTATGGGAGCGAGGTATTCGATCGAATACTACTCGCTCATCTCTACTGGCAAGTAATGGGAACAGCGCAGCAGCGCCATCCACTGTTTAGTGGTGATTCTGGGGAATTGCAGTGTCATGCTATTACTTGAGGTAGGGGCAATCTGTACCCACTCCCATCTCCTATAGAAGCTTCTGGAGGCTGCCAGAACAGCTGATCTGTGTAGGAAATGGTTGTCAGACTCCCACGGATCATGACCTATGCTGTATAAAGTCTCCTTTTGGGACTTGAGAACCCCCTTTTAAGCTTGTTTTACCCTATTTTAATATATTCACTTTTGAGCTGGCACATAAATGAGTGCGGTAAGAGTTACAGGGACAACCCTGCGTCATTGAGTCCTGGCCTAATGGGTTTGGGCCTCGTTGACCATTACTTGTGTTTTGAGATGATTTCCTTTTGTCCTTTTTATTTATTTTACAAGATAAGTTGCTAAATCTTTTATTGTAGTTTCAGCTGGGACGGGTGGCGCGAGTTCAAAAGCATCGGAAAATCCTGCGTGCGTCCAAAGACCTGCCAATAAACACTCTCGTGATCGAATACCGGGGCAAAGTCATGTTACGGCAGCAGTTCGAAGTCAATGGACACTTCTTCAAAAAGTGAGTGGATGATGTGGGGACAGAAGATTTCTCATAGGAACAATAGCTTACTTTACTTCGCTTCTATTTCTTGTTTGAGAAACCGTGAACTGGATGTAGGAGACCCTGCTACAAAGCGCCGGCCCCTTATATCTGGTTGTGTCATCTTTAATCTCAATTTTATTCTGTTTTGTTCATATGCATGTTTTTTGTCTTTGACAGGCCGTACCCCTTTGTGCTCTTTTACTCCAAATTTAATGGTTTGGAAATGTGTGTGGATGCGCGGACCTTCGGGAACGATGCCAGGTTTATCAGGCGGTCCTGTACACCCAATGCTGAGGTAAATGCAATACATAGGGTCTGTTACGGTGTATACCAGTGCATGGAGCTATAGGCAGATGTCTCCATGCCCCGCATAGCGGCTGAGCACGATTATTGAAGTCATTGAGAGTTGAGCTGCAGTAACAGTGCCGGCCACTATACAGAGCGTGGCGCCATCTGCTTCCAGGACCGTGCACTGTATAGCTGATCTATCCTGGACAGCTCCTTTAAGCGACAGAACCCTGTACACATTCACACTCATTTTGCTTGACCAAGCGGTCAGGAATGAGCTGTGACAGACACCTAGCAGCGTCTTATCAGTCATGTTGAAATTTAACCTGCCTGATCCTTTTCTTTCTCCAGGTCAGGCACGTGATCGCTGATGGGATGGTTCATCTGTGCATTTATGCTATTGCTGCTATTGCAAAAGATACAGAGGTCACCATTGCCTTTGACTATGAATACAGTAACTGGTGAGTGCGGCAATACACATCGCTCCATGTGCAACCTCTCATTCATGTGCAGTGAGTTTTCCATCCCTATCACTTTGGTACAGGGGCCTGTAGAAAAGAAGCCTTTTAGCTAGTACAAGTGCGATTATTTGTGTGCACCAATGACATTAGCTATGGGGTCTTATGGGTTGATAGTTGATCGGTGTGTTTTCTTGCTTATTGCAGTAGTTACAAGGTTGATTGTGCATGTCACAAAGGCAACCGAAACTGTCCTGTTCAGAAGAGGAATCCGATGACCGGAGATCTACAGCCTCCTATTCCTCCTCCACTATCCATAGGAGCGGAAACGAGGCATCGCAAAGCTCGAAGAAGAGAGTTGGAGCAGCAGGGTTATGCGGTGGACGAAGGCACCAATCACCAAACTGAGGAAGCGGCAGAAACGCCTTCAACAGATGCCGTAACTGGTGACAATGAGGTAAGAGGAGAACATTTGTTATACTGACATCTATCTCTCCTGATTCCCCTCCATGCAAGCCCTTCCAGATACCTATAGCAGCAAAAAAGATTGAGCATGTTGAATTCCTAAAACCATGATCTGCTGGGGCAGACTGGACATTGCTATATAAAATACATTGCCGGACTGGTTCAGCCAATGGGTATCTGGAGTATGATCAGCTTTAGGTTCTGTAAGATTTCATAGAATACCTTCCAGGTCTTTCGTCTCAGGGTCTATATTACCATAGAGTTAACACAAATGTACTGTGCCAATGCTTTTCATCCTTTAGTGGTTCTGGACAAGTCTAATAATCTTTGTTCTCCACAGACCGAAGGGGATATTGCAGTTAAATGTGAAGATACTAAAGAGGAAGAGGTGGCAGTCGTGTCAAGGACGAGAAGAGTGAGTTGTCCCCTGGCTATAAAGTTAAAGGTTTTCTTGCCGCAAATGGATTTTTCATATTGGTGATCTATACAAAGGATCGTTCATTAGGTTGATTTGTGGGGGGTCCAGGGGGATCGTGCACAAATCGGCTGATCCAGAAGCCTCTAGCTGGAAGCGACAGTGACATGTCCATGCTTCTTCTATACAAGCAATGGGAGCGGAGCTGTTACATGAATAAGAGTAGCCTGCACATGATTCCCATTTAAAAAAAAAAAAAAAAAATCCATTTGGGAGCAACAAAGTGCACCCTCAATGTTGTAGATGGAAGGATTCTAGTGCAGGAGTATACCAATTTGTGCAGATTCTTTAAATTAGCATTATGGACCATGAACTGCTCCTATTTGATATGTGAACCTAAAAGATAGCCGGACTCTCTCTAATGCAGACCGTATTACGAATGCATACAGACTAGGCTGAGATTTAGAGACCAAATCTGCAATGCAATTTATTTACATCTGCTATTTATCACACTCCGACACTGTAATGATGTCTCGGTATACTTGGAGGTATGTGTACAGCGATACTCGGACATTGTAGAAAGAATGTAAGGAGCCAGCGACCAATACCTCAGATAATTATTGTGTTTCTTTCAGGCAAGGGACGACAAAAAGGCAGCAGAGCTTCCACTGCAGACCTCAGAAGTCATGGACAGAAGAAGGCGACGCAAGGACCAGCCTGTAGAACAACCTGCTGCTGAGCCTGAGGTGCCTTCTGTTCCTGAGGTCCAGGCGGCAGTAGATCCAACTTCACAAGTGGATGAACCAGAGCCAAGATCTGAAAGTCCCGTGGATGTAGAGCCCACACCAAATCCTACTCAGGGTGTGAACACTCGGAGATCTTCTCAGGCAGTGGTAAGTAAACGCGCACAAGGTGTCCACATTGCAGCCAAGCTGTGGTTACTGCCTGATGAAATGGGTATAGTAACCCTACGTCATCTGTACTTGCTTCAGAACCCCAAAATTCGCTGAAATTTTCCCTGGATTTGTGGCACGTACAGATGAAGCACAGCTTAGCTACAATGTGCACCTTACTAGTAACTATTGATGAACTTAAAAGGGGTTTTCAATATCGGAATACTCAAGTCCTTGGAGTGGTGGGTGGGGGGTCTGCACTAGAGCTGGATGGTGGCAAATCCCCAATGTACTGATTCCACTCATACACCCCTTGTCGGGAAATGAAAGCTGCAGGAGGAGAGGTGACTCTGCAGCCTAGGAAGCATCTATTACCATGACCTCCACCCCTACCAACAGACCGCCTCACATCCCCAAAAACGCTACTGTCCTGCACCCGCAGAGTATAGTTCCAGGAGGTCTCCGGTATCCAGAGTCGCCACCATTCACATGTGGCCTGGACTTGTAAGGACTACCCAACTTCTGCTCTCCTTTCCCCACATGGTTCAAAGCTAATGGATTCTAAGGATGAAAATGACTTCAGGAACAAACTCCAACTCTGGCTTTTTTCTAAAACAAAACCTGCTTTAGGGCCAGGGATTAAAAAACTTTGTGACGTCAAGATGGATATGTGCCACATTGGTCATAGGGTGGACAGTCTTGGAAATACACAATTGTTTATTGCTCTGAGGCCAAAACCAGAGCTAAGGTTTCATCTGCAGCTTTCTTAGCGACTCACAGTGGGCATGCAAAAATCCAGAGGCTTCAAGGATCCAACTCTTCTTGGACTTCGCTGCATCATCTACCCTGGCCAAACTGCACCTGCTCTACAAGTACAAACAGCAACAGACACATGGCTGTTCCCCTTTGGCATTTTGGCATAGGTGTAACCTAGAATGGCAGACAGATTACCACATGCACCACAGACGACCTGGCAAAAGCCTTGACAATTCCACAGTCATCAGTTCTTCATAGATGCCCGCAAGTGACAGTGACAGCTTCCAGATCATCCGAAAATATCTCAGCAACACGTCCAGAAGGTGAAATTACACTGTTTGTGCAGGTTACGTCACTTAAAGGGGTTGTCCAGGGAGGTCTGCTTTACTTACCTGGTCCGGGGATCACAGATTATGGATCCGGAGGTTCTGTTCACGTCCTGACCTTGAGTCATGTGATCCAAAATAGCCCTCCGCTCTTCCTCTCTTGGAAGGGGGTGGAATGCTGCTCAGGACCCTATGGCCCAGGCTTCATGATGTGGACAAAACTTGCAGGTCCATAATCTAGGGTCCCTGGACTAGGTAAGTAAATTCGACCTCCCCGAGACAACCCCTTTTAAGAAACAATTTGTCCAGGGCTATAATATTAAGCTCCTTTTCTTAGGCCGGTGACGATAAGAAAGAAAGGAGCTGTGCTGCAATACCATGGCCAGCCACTATACAATGGATGGCGCTGTGCTTGGTTAAGTGGTGAAGAGGCCGCAGCGATCGATATCCTAGTCCTAGACAAACTGATATAGAAAAAGATTACAAAGCCAATCCTGACATGCTGATACGTTGTTCTTCTCATGGATAGGCACATTGAGACGCCAGGGGCTAGTAGTTACCCATGTGGTGCCCATGTACGGGCACAGTGGGCTCATTCATTATCTTTAATCCACTACTGTTTTTAACTTGTTCTGGTTCTGTTGTAGTTGTCTCGGGTCCTCTTCCCTCCCGCTTTCTCTTATTACATATAACATTGTATATTCCATATTGGCAGTATCACCTCCTCTCATGGTTAAACCCGATAGTATCCGGCTCTCCAAACTAAAGCGTTTGTCTTTCCCAGCTGCAGCATGGCCATGTCACTAACAGATGTGATGGGAAGAGGAAGCGGCCATGTTTTCTAATCCTGTATAACACCTCTTATAGCCACGTATAGTCTCAGTGGTTGTGCCAGTAAAAAGACCCAAGCGATCAGAACAGAGCCGAAAACTGAAAAGAGACTTGCACGTAATATGTATTATGCCCATGCTAACCTAATGAAGATGGTTTCATGTTGCAGTCTCCTATATCCCCCAAAAATGGTTACCGATGTTTTGAGAAGCTTAGCCCTGGGCAGAGTACGGCCCAGACGGGCTCAGTGTTTTACTGCCAATGTTTCCAGGACACGGCTGCCTCCTATGACAAAGCTGTTGAAAGATCTCTTACGTTGCTGCCCCTTAGCCAAGCCGACATTAGCACCATATTACCAAGGGAAGGACCTGGAAGGGACCCCACCTAAAGGATAGGATGGCAATGGAGCTGCTGATCAGTGAGTGGCGATTTTGGGGTGTTGTATGGAGCATGTTTTTCATTTTAATGTAAGTCATGTCAGAAATAATCCAAACTTTTATGTACTGGCACCAGATGGCAACCAAAATAGTTGCCTATGCAATTAAAAATTTGCAAATGGCGCCAACTAGCTCTGCCGCCGCGCTGCTGCTTTAGGACGAGCCCGCAACTGCGACACACACTGCTGCATGTATTGATATTCGCTCTGTACGCAGATAGTGAAGCGGGAAGACTTCAGCTTCCTGCGCCATCTTTCAGGCAGCTAATAGTAATGTCTGGTGCAGGACAAGAGGAGGAGAGCAGAGCTCGGGAACAGGACTGGGTAAGTATGACGTGTTTTATTAGTTTGTGATCTCTATGTGGGGGCAGCCATATAAAGGGGGGAGCGGGCACTGGGCCGGCATGATAAAGGGGGCCTATGGGAAGATTGTTATATAAAACCGTGCAGGCCACTAGGGGGAGCATTATGTGATTTGGCTCCTAAATTTTTCAATTTTCAACTAATTTTCTTGGAGTTCTGTGTAAGGTCTTCTCTGAGCATGTATTGATTTTTATTTTGTTTTTCCTCACATAGGACATCAATGCAGAAAAGCCTGTCCCTAAACCAGTCCCACCAAAATCCACAAGGCCTCGCCCAAAAAGTCGCATGTCTAGGTACCGAAGTGCCTCCGCACAAAGGCTAAGAAGGCAAAGACAAGCCGTGGCCCAACAAGTCGAGGTGCCGCCCCCAGTGTCAGAGGAAGGGACTGCAAGTTCTGCCGCAGCAGAGCCTGGCACCGCCGAAAATCTGGGGTTGGGAGATGCTCAGCAAGGCTCCGAGTCCCCTGTAGTTACCCAATCTGTGACCCAGCCAACACGTTCAGGCCTTAAATACCATAAAGCTAAAAAGGTTGGTAAAACGTGACGTTATAATGTCTTTTATTAAAGGAAATCTACCCCTGTGCCAGCGCGGTGACATTGATCCTGTCCCTTCTTCTTCAGTACCTAGTGACGGAGTGGTTGAATGATAAGGTGGAGAAGCAGGACAGTCCCATTGAACCCCCTTTGCGGATTACTACCGACCCAACAGTTCTGGCAACCACCCTGAACATGCTCCCTGGACTATCCCATTCCCCTACCGTCTCCATAACTCCAAAACACTACATGCGCTTTGTGTCTCCATATATGCCAGAGAGACGCCGGAGACCTCCGAAGGTGGATGGCACTTACGGATCGTGTAAAAAGGTCAGTGCCTTTAATGTTTTCATGATCTGTCCTATGAAGCCGATTTCACTTTGACATCTCATGGTTACATGATATTCTGATCTGCCTATCACAACTCGTAGTGAATGCGGTATTGCAGAAATCAAGAATGGTTTGTAAAGTCCAACAAATACCACATCAAATTCTGTGTGTGCGCTCTCAAACATACTCAGGGATATAATCCTTTTCTTTAGACGCTTTCGTTAACGTTTGCTTTTTGTTTCCGATGGCAGCGCTGGATTAAACAAGCCATGGAAGATGACTTCTCACAGCCCGAGAGCTCTGTACAGGAAAAGTCCCAACCTTTATACCAAAGCAATGAGAACATCGCCTCTTCCAGTGAAAATAGTGCAACCAATACAGGTATGGGACTATAATAGGGACGCAGTCACACCAAGCTGCTTGGAGTTTCACCCAGGACATTAACAGTGGTTTCTTGGTACTAGAAACTCCTAGATACGTATACGGTCTGTATTTCAGCTGCAAATCCCATCCCGACTGTGGGTTTAGTGAACAAAACTGGCGTCTTCAAAGTGAACTATTAAACCAAGTGTTGGGAACATTAGACTTACTGTTGGGTTGGGGTTTGTAGCCATAGTTGTGCCACGTTTCAGCCAACTGGATATGGCCTGAAGCTTCGTAGCTTGTATCTGCAATGGTCTGAAGCTGTGTCTCCTGGTATAGCTCATTGATCATCTCTTGTCTTACAGAAATTACGGTTCCCTTTAAAAAATGGAAGATGAAATACATCCTAGAAGAAAATTCAGCAATGTTGTCAAGTCCTGTGCAGTTTCCCCCCGCTCTTCCGAACTCTATGACAACAGACTCTCTAAGTCCAATGCAGACAACGCCCAGCTCTTCCCTTCCTGGTGAAGAGGAATCCCGATATGGATACGGACTCATGTTCTCTCCCATCCCTTCTCTTGCTGCTAGTCGTTGTAATACTCCACTACAGTTTGAGGTAAGGACTTGACGCACTACATAGTTGTGTTAGCCTCTGTGTGACTGGATCAAAGCTTACTGTGGGAGGAAGCTAAATATTCTTGCTGTACCATAGTTGGTTTCTCATTGTGAATATATGATCCATTACATGAAAGGGATCCGTCATGGGATATTGACATTGACTATTCTTCTCCTACCTTTAGATGTCTTCTCCGCGCCACCGTTCGGTAGAAATCCTTGTTTTCTTATGCAAATGAGTTCTCTCACAGCACTGGGGGCGTCCCCAATGCCGCAAGAGAACTTTCCAGCGCCGCCTCCATCTTCTTCAGCAACGGCCTCTTCACGCGTCTTCTTCCAGCGCTGGGGTCAAACTTCTACACATGCACAAGTCGGCTCTGCCGCCAGGCCTCGGGTGTTGAACTACAGGAGCGTACTGCGCATGCTCACGTAAGCGGCCACAAGAAAATGACCGCACACGTGCCCAAGGCCCGACGGCAGAGTCGACTTTCACATGCGTAGAAGTTTGACCCCAGCGCTGGAAGAAGATGCGCGAAGAGGCCATTCCCGAAGAAGATGGAGGCGGTGCTGGAGAGTTCTCTCGCAGCATTGGGGATGCCCCCAGTGCTGTGAGAGAACTCATTTGCATACTGAGGAACACCGGGATTTCTACCAAACACCGGCGTGAAGAAGACATCTAAAGGTAGGAGAAGAATGGCCTTTCTTAAGGTGTCAGTCAGATTTGAATGATAGGATCCCTTTAAAGGAGGTGATTTTGTGAAGATAAGCCCTATTAAGCTCCCCAGGAACCAACCCAACTATATGAGCCAGAAAAGAGAACAAACTTGTATGCGCTGCCCCCTGGAGTTATCCTTGTACCATGTGCATGCCATGGATAGAGATTTGCATTTATACATCGCTTATTACAATATAAACTGGCTGGTATGGTCTTTGTTCATATTTGCCTAAAATATGTAATCTCACTGTAAGGAGATGTTCTGAGTGTTTCGGCTCGGGCTGGTTTCCCCCAGGCTGCCTCAGTTGTCTGACACTTTACAGTGGATGGAGCCTGAGACGATGTGGTGCGTCATTGGCGCAGGTCATGGCTGTATTCTGTTTTCTGACTTACTTGTCGTAGTAAATTCCCTTCATAAAGACATTTGAAGTTTCTATCATTTTGGTTCATATTTAATAAAATATAAAATAAACCAATTTAGCCTCAATTCATTGTAACTTTTAACTACAAATAACAATTTGCTTTCTTCTTCTAGAACATTTCCTCCCCTGAGAGTTCCCCGGCGCATAGGCCCGAGTCCTTGTCACCCGAGGTAACTATAGCAGTCTATGGCACTTGTTCCAAATGGGCCATATGTGGGGGAGGGGGTGCGGAGGGTTAAAATCACTTTACTGTGCACAAGAGTAGAAATCCTTAAGAGTTTGTCCACTTTAGGAAAAACTAACTTTCTGTTCCTTGTGTCTCTCAATACTTTCCAGCTTTGTCTTCGGACTGATGCAGATTTGCCAAAGGCCAATTTCTTGGATATCTCCATGGAGAATTGCCCGGAACACCAAACCACCGTCATCACCGGTCTGGCCGATCTGGCCTCTCAGTCTCCGAGCACGTCTGTGCCGTACAGTGGCCTGCCAGAAGCAAATGTTTTATCGAAAGGAGGGGAAGGGTCCTCGCTGCTAAGAACGTCAGAACAGACTTTCCGGACTGAGTTCAATTTAATGTACGCTTTCTCCCCTTTGAACGCAATGCCTCGAGCCGACGGCTCCTTACGGGGTTCCCCTCTTGTAGGGGAAAGAAAGCCTTCCCAATCGGACATGTACTGTGGCTCCCCTGTAGAGGCCTATTATACGAGGTCTGTGCCTGGACTTGTGAAAGAATCCGCTCAAGGGTCTTTGTCTCCTTGTAGTGAAAGGACTTGTGAAGGGGTCAGATCTTCTCCTCAAAATCCACCTCAGAGGAAAAAGGTAACGGAGGTCAAGAATGTGCGTCTACGCCAAGTGCGATAACCAGTCACTTGGAGATTTCGTTTGACCATTGGGATCTGGTATCATTTGTATGTTGGGCGGGCGTTTGGCTATTGACCTGGTTAAACCCCATAAGAGGAGCGGGTCAGCCTCCATTCGTACATGCAGTTTTTAGGTCTGTTTTTGAGCCAATGTCAGATGTAGAGTCAAAGTGAATGGGAAAACTTTGAAGACTCCTTCCTGCTCCACCTGTATTTGGCTCAAAAACGGCACTTGGTGATTCCTGACAATCTTGTGGAAGTAAATCGAGTGATGGCCGCACATGGGTTCCACCACTTCGTTCACATGGAGGACTTGCAGATTGCTCTAGACCTCCAAAGATGAATGAGGGTGTGGAGATGTCACTAGGACTCCTCTCCCAACTTGTGCTTCCTTATAGTCCTAATTGATCACGTAGTTCATTGCACAACCTGGTTTACTTCTGACATTGCTTTCTCTTCCCTCCTGCAAGGTGTCTTTGTTAGAATATCGAAAGCGAAAACAAGAAGCCAAGGAAGTCACGTCTTCTCCAAGCGGGGACATTATACGCTGTACAGGGACTCCAACACGCCAGAGCAGCAATGGCTCCATTTCTGATATAGACCTGTCAAGTGCTTTGCAGATGCAAGCTCCATCCTCCCCTCCAAGTGGCTTTTCATCTCCCGTTCACCCCTCCATGCCTCAAGTTGAGGACATCAGCCCCATAGAAAGAACTGTTAGCTCTTCTGCCCACTCCAAGCAAACGGAGAGCATCAGCAGCAGATGGTAAGGAGATCTCGACACCTCCTCCACCGACCTCTTGTTAGGCTTCCTCATGGGAATGCGAACGGTGATCTATAATTTATGTAAATATATTTATTTACAGGATGGTTCCCACGTCGGTAGAGCGGCTACGAGAGGGGCAGGGGTTTCTGGAGCGGGTCTTGAGAAGTGGGGTTAAAGTGTCACAAAGAGGGGAGATGTCTCCTTCTAGAGAGAGCAGTCTGGACAGAGAGTCAGGTAATGTTTAACTTTCGGTGGGGGTCTTTTTAAACACGGAAATTTGGAGAGATGGTCCTCCGCATCGAAATACTCTCCAAAAACCATCATGTAACGGGAGGCGGTGATGGAGCCGCACCCCTGCCCCCGAATGTGCAAGAAACTACAGCACAGTGAATAGTACCAGCTGCAGTTCCCTGCACGGCCAGGAGCGCCCCCTGCAGGGTAGACTTCGGCGCAGTGTTGCAGCGTTTTAAGTCTCGGGATTGTTAGGGGTCCTGCCAATTATAAAGGGATTGGCATAGGTTATATTGATATAACCCAATAAGACTTGCCAGTGTTTGTGTACAGTGTATGGCTCTCTAACTTCACATGGTTTAGGTTAGACCTGGGCAATGTACTTCCCGCAGGCCACATCCGGCCCTCTGACTGCTTCTGTCTGGCCCGCATAGCTTGTGGAAGTTTGTTCAAGGACCTGTGATGATGTCATCACAGCCTATCACCAAGATAGGCTATGACCAGTTAGTGGGCGGAGCCACACGGGACTGTGCTTGCTGCCGGCAATGGAGGCTGCTGGCTGATAAAGAGAGAAGAGACAGCATGTGTGAGCAAGAGGGGGGAACTAGGGGCAGATGTAGGGGGGCAGGTAAACTGAAAGCAGATGGAGGGGAGACAGACTGGGGGGCAGCTGGAGGAGGACATTAAACCATGAGGGGTAGCTGGAGGGGGACATGTCTGCTTCTAGTTGCCCCCCAGTTTAATATCTCCAACTACCCCCACTGTTTAATGTCTCCCTCCAGCTGCCCCAGTTTAATGTCCCCTCTAGTGTCTGCTGGTTTATACTGGGGCACCAGGAGAGGGACTTAATACTGTGGGACATTTGAAGGAAAACGTTATAATGTGGGGACATATAATGTGCGGGTGACTGTAGGAGGATTATACTTTGTGGGGGCACATGGAAAGATGATTGAGAATGGGCGGAGTCAGCATAGAAGTGGGTGGAGCTAAATTTCCCGCAGCTCGCATGGTCCTCTAGAACGTTACAATTTCTCATGTGGCCCCATGGGAAAATGAATTGCCCACCCCTGGTTTAGGTAATTATTCTCATAATTTTTTGTTTGTTTTTACCCTTTGCAGAAGATGGGGATTCGGAGATGCTGAACATGGCGGTTTCTAAAGGACCAACCGTTAACAGCCCTTCAAGACACAATTACCAGGTAAGGAGTTGCTGTAAAGGATTATTCCAGGCTCCCAGAGGTCATGAGAAGTGGATCCCCAGCCGTCCCATAGAAGAGAATAAAGCAGCAATGTGCATGCTTGGCTGACCATTCATCGGGGGCACATGGGACCCTGTTCTTGTGGTTGCTGGAGGACAGACATCTATATTATTCAGTTTCCTAACTTTGTTTTTGGTCTTTTTTCTCCCCTCAGTTCCTGCAGTGCGACAGTCCTCAGCCGGAGCCGGTCAGCGTCCTCTCCCAGAATTCATCCCCCTTCCGTGGCCCCACAGCTCAGCCTGCTGGATTCACCTATAGGACACCACAGCGGACGGGACACGGTCACGCCGAGTCCTCTGTTATTTCCTCCTCTTTCTCAAGCCCTTCCCATATGACTTCCACAGACTCTCCCACCGCTCAGAGCTCTGGGTATTACGGCAGCCAGCAGCTTTACGGAAGCAACGCTGGAACGTGTCCGCCAAGGAAAAGCTTCCATCACCGAGGCCCCAGCCGTGAGGCAAGTCCAGCCCAATTGCTCAGGACAGACTCGATTTCCTCAGACTCACAAGCCAGCACTGGGGCTTCTGCTAATTCCTCCACCCCACAGGGGTCGAGATCGGACTCGAGAACTATAAACGTGCCAGGCTCCAGGATAAGCGCTGTGTCCAGTCCGCAGCATTATTCGCAACGTGGGTCTGGCGTCCACCAGTACCGGCTGCAGCAAATGCAAGCCTCGGGAGTCAAAACTCAGACTGGCCTTTCCTAGGACTCTCACAGAGGAAAGAACAGGAGAGCACTATGTCCCCAAAGCCATTCCTGGACCTAGAGATGGCTCAAGCCTGCACCCGATGGACCTTGCAGGGCTAGGACTGAAACAGGCGGAGGCGAAATGTGCCGATCACATCGGCTCCCTCGCTCTACACTCACCGCAAGAAAACTAGACATTTTGGGGAAGTAAAATAATATCCGCAAAATGCCGAAAAAAAATAGTGTAGACCTTATACTCCTACAATTACTCTGTATCACCGGAAACCACCTGTAGTCACTTGTGCAGTAAGGACGGCGGTTTTATGATTTACGTATAAGAGATGATAAATGGTTAAAATTAAAGCTGAATTATAAGGGCAGGGAGAAGGGGCGGGGGAGGGGGTTAAACAAGCACCTAAAATTGTAGCATCAGGTTATAACAGATTTTTATTTTAATATTTTTTTTGGGGGTGGGGGAAGGGTTCAACTTAGAAAAGGGGGGTAAAGCGTTGATATACTCTGGCCAGTCACACAGATCTGCCCTTCCGCTCCTGTGTCTGGGAGAGCCGGATCCGTGGTCATTATAGGAGGATTTCTGAGGTCGGGTTATGGATCCAGAGGTAGAGAGAAGTGTAAGAGAGTAGGACCGGGCTCTGAATAGCCGCAGGGTCAGGATTGCTACTATTGGTTAAGTGGACGATGTCCGCACAGGATGGATACGCTGCAGAATTGTGTACAGAAAACATACGGTAGTTATATACATGCAACATGGCGGGTGACAGCTCTGCTGGTTTCATAGGGTCTGTGATATACAGATCGGACCCTGGCGGAGTCAGGACCAGTCCTATAATCAGGGAGACGGACTTCTGGCATGGTGGGTGACTGATACTGAGGTTCTGCTTCAGTGTTAGGCCGAGTTCACATGGGGGTTTTTCGGCCCAGAACCTAAGGCAGATGCCGTTTCAGGTTCCAGACCAAAATACGGGTAGCTGCAACTGGATGCCGGTGCAGTCGCGCACTCCGCTCTGGATTAGGCCCAAATGAACGGACCTAGTCAGGAGTATCTTCAGGCGGATTCGCCTTGCGACAAAGAATGAACATGCGAAACAAAGAACTGACCGGCTCCCATTGATTTCAACAGGAGCTGTCTTTTTGGTCACGATTTGGATACGGCCTCAATCAGGACCAAAAAAACCCCGTGTGAACTTACCTGTACCCAAATACTGTGAAACTTGCAACCTATTTGGCCAGGGGTCTTTGCTACAGATCTCCTCCATTCCTGGCTACCTATAGGGTAAAATCTGCAACAAGCAGCGTACCAGTTGGTGCAATTATTTTGCTGCCCCAGACGTCACACCCACACGGGGAAATTCTGCAACGGTTAATATTCGCCGTAAAATCCATTTCTGCAATGACTTTTTCCTGCAGCACGTGGACAAGGTTTCTTAAACTCTCTCCCACTTTGCTGCTTTCTGGACAGGCAAGTGTGCAGCGTATCCATCCTGTGTGAACATACCCCGATGGTAAGCTTGAAAACCTATTTCAGATCCATAAATCCGCACAGAATTGGCCGTATCCCACTCCTGGGTAACCTCTGGCTTCCATGTTTTATTGTAGGCATTCCAGGGCTCGCACCAGTCGTCCAGTGTCATTTTTGTGTACACCAGTTGAGTTGATAATCTTTTGATATATATCTATATATTTTTTTTTTTTATATGAAGTCCTGGACAGGCCACTTACCATCCCTGCTGTGTATATTAGGGCAGACCTGTCATACATGAAGCAGTGCTACGCGTGAGCGTGGGCCGTAGGCAGAGGGCTGTATATATGTGCTTGACTCTCTTGTACACAGGATTTTCATGTTCCAGGTAAATGCTGCATTGTATTATGCTGTATAGTAATGGACACCATAATGATATCTATATTTTTCTATGAAAAAAAAAAAAATGTTTTAGTGCTTCAGAATATTTGTTCTCTATTGTACACGTTGAAGGCCGAGCGCCCGGCGGAATGTATGGAGGATGGCGACTGAATATTTGCATTGACTGCTGGGTTTGGTCTCCTGATTCAAGGGTAGGCGGCCATTTTTGGGTAGATATGATTGCTTTGTTTTCCCATATAAGTGTCGGGTAGCTCTAACCAAATGCAAACGATTGGTGTCATTGTAGCTTTGCAGCTTAGATACACATTGTCGTGTATACAAGTCCGTAGGGTGGCGCGCCTTGGTTCTGTGATGCATCGACTCCTGTCAAGCCAAGCTCAAGATGTTGATGACCGTATGCACTGATATTAAGGACCTAAGGTTTTGTTCGCCTTGACCGCTTGTGCGTACTGTCTGCACCATCTTGGGCACGGCCGAGTTGAGCCGAGTGGATCTGGTTCACCTTCATTTTGAGGTTTCAAGTGGAACGGTTTCTCTTCAATGTCTTATAAAATGCAAGAACCTATATTTTGGTGGTGGCGTCCCCTAAGGGGTTGTTCAGTGGGGGTGTTTTTCATTAAGGAGCAGGCATAGAATGGGTTAAAAACATACTCTCCTTTTCCCACATTGCTCTTCCTTGGACCTAGCACAGCCAGTCACTCACCACTGTGGCCAGGGATTGGCTGAGCACTTACTTCCTGTGTGGTAAAACGGGACAGGAAGTAGAAACCCGTGCAGCGTCAAAACGTGCAAAGTGGATATTTATAAGATGTGTATCCCTTCTGCTATGTTTTTAACCCGTTCTAAGACGTATCCCCATCCAAAACCCCTCAAGGCTGAGACCATATGTTAGCTCAGTTTTTTTGTTTTTTTTTTTAAAGTCCAAACCAGGATTTTTTTTCTAAATTAATGATTTATTGTTAAATATTCAGGTAGCACTTATCCTTCCCCCGCCTGCTAAATCCACTCCTGGATTTCAAAAAAAAAAATAAAATCTGCAACCCAAAAATTTTTTTTTTAAAAATTCAGCATCATGTGGCCTCAGCCTTAAGAAAACTTGAAGGGGTTAAAGGTGCGAGACCTCCGATCTTCTAACCACTTCACCGCTGATGTACACCAGATACTACTTGAAGTCTATTCTATACCTTTGCCAATATCCGAGCTTCTGCATCATGTCAAGGTCTACGGTTTCAAAAGAAAAAAAAATTTGGTTGGAAATCCGGCGATCCCGTGTTATAATTTGCTGCTTCTCTTCCCAATACTGTCTGTAACGTTCGTGTCCCATCAGAAGACTTTTATGTTTTTGTTAATTTTATTTCCTTTGTATTTTTATGTTTTTTGTTGCTCTGGGGGTGGAGGGAGGGGGAATGTATGCTAGACCTGTACAGTGACGTCTCCAAACCCCACAATGTTTTTTTTACGCCGCCCTCTCCCCCCCTGACGTGTTTACTTTAATAACTGGCAGATGCTTTTATTTAATTTTATATTCAGTTCTAAGCGTTGTATGCTCGCTAGAAATACGGACGTTATAATCTACGGTGCTACATGGACTCATGTTTTTTTTTCGAGTAAGATAATACTGTGAGTCTTCACCTTCCCCCTCCCCCCCTCCTATTCTTTTCTCTCTCTCCAGGTCTCTCGTCCACAGTTGTCCCTTCTTATTTTTTGGTTTTATTTGGTGACTGTTACAGAGTATCGGCCCACTGGATTAAGAATCACGTTTTCCCTCTTGAAATTTTACAAACATAAGGAAATTTTTGTGATTTCCCCCTCCCCCAATTTCAATTTTAATTTTTTTTTAACTGCCTATTTTTATTTCCAGAATTGTACAACTGTGAGACCGGTTAGGGATGGAAATCACGTCACCCTTGTTTTGGGTCTTGTATACTGTATATTACGTGTGTATAAACATCACAGGGTCTGTATTGCAAAGCCTCCACTTTCTGCTGGGCCTCGTGACGCGGCCACTATTTGCCTCATAATGGCTGACTGGGCTGGATATGGGGGGTTTTTTTCGCATTCGGCAGCACATTTTTAAATGGTAGGTCCGTGGGGCGAGGTCACAGAAAGGAGCCTACCGCTATCATCACTCACGTGGAGTTTTTACACAATGATGTAACATTTGATCTTTCAGAAGAGATGTAATAATTTTGATAATAAAATACTTACCTTAAACCTTGTCTGACCATTATTATGAAAGGATCATGGAACGTCTTTGTCCCGAGAGATCTAACGTTTATGTCTGCATGGTTTTTGCCTTGTCTGCTATAGGACGAAATCAAGCTCAACCCCCGTAGTCTGCTCACCAACCCTCCAGTTGGAGGTGACGCTGACTGCATGTAGGATTTCAGTGTAGATGAAAAACCGGAAGGAATCTAAATCTTAAAATGTATCACCACCACCTCAAAGTCTCTCCATCCTTTAATAGGCACGGTTCTGCTGATTCTGGCACATTTGGAATTTTTTCTCTAACCCCTACGGTTCCCAAGCAATCACTTTTATTCGTTTCACCACAATGATTCTCTTCAGTGTCGGGTGGGCGGTCCTAGGCTGCAGCAGGTAGTCTGGGAACCACCCACTCAACTAGAGAGCAGAATTGTGCTAAAACTAACAGTAATGATTTCTCGGGAATGGTGAGGGCTAGAGAAAAAATTCCAGCTGTTCCGGAATCAGTGGAGCGGCGCCTATTGAAGGGTGTGAAGGTCAGGAGTCTTCTTAAAGGTAAGGAGGGCACATTTGGAATACCACTTTAGTTATGAGGCTCCTGTGGGGGAGAATTGTGCTGTAGGAACCAGGAGTAGGAAAAGTATATTGGTTGCTGTTGTGTGGTAGGATCCATAGCGGAGGAGCAAAGACAGATCAGAGTAGGGATGTTCCACAGTAAGTTGGGCCTTATACTCGGCATAGTCCAAGTAATATAAAGATTGTCTCTAAAGCCGGCCATGCACTATTAGGTTGATGGCTATTTCTTCCATACACTTGCACCCTTAACATGACGGAGCGATACTCCTGTACCAAGCTGGGAGAGCAGAGAGCGCCCATCTCATATACACATTAGACAATCAGTCAGTCCACATGTAAGGTGTATGGCCCTTTAAGAGGGCAAATACGAGGATTCCCAAGTTGCTTGATCCAATTCTTGTGCACCTTGCCAGTGTTGGGTTGTAGACCTCCTAGATGAAAGCTACTTACGGATCATCTAAGGTGGTCAGAACTTTTGGGACATCTTGTCCAAGGATTTGAAGGATCCTCCAATCTGTTTGACCAGAACTCAAAGGTAAGGATAATACTATTAATGTAACTTCTTAAAGAACCAAACCGCAGGCCTTGATGTAAGTATTTTGTACTTGTCCTCTCCTGGAGAAGTGTCCCATAAGACCCCATGCTGAATTCTTTGTGAAATATAAGTTTCTCCGTTATGGTCTACAGCTATGACTGTCCTGGACCGCGATGAGGCGCCCCCTTCAGACTGTACAAAGATTGTGCCCTCTGCTTCAGAACAGACAGGTAAGAGAACAAATGTAGCAGAATATTAAGGTAACACAAATGATACGTGTCAGCAGCAAGCTGTGATCTTAGCATTAGGTAACCTCTGTATGGTGGTGGTCCGATATCAGGACCCTTACAGATCAGCTGCTCACAGTGTTAGAGCTGTGACTGGGGCTGAGCTGCAATACTGAGCACTGCCACTATACAATGTGTGGTGCTGTGCTAGCTATAGCTGCACTACCACCCCGTATGTCCATTTTCCTGGGACTTCCACTGTTCGGGTATTGGATAGGTCATCAGCATTACAATCCTGGAATACCCTTTTTTTTTTGGTCAAGGCCACATGGACGTCCACGGTGAAAAAACACCCCAAATCTTCATGGGTTCTGTGTAAGTAAAGGCAGAACCTACAGCACATAACGGCCCTATTGTGGGGTGTTGCTGTAGTCTCAGCCAAATCCTCCATGTTTTTGGGTGGTGATAGGAATCCAAACAATCCCACCCGCCTAGGTAACCGCTGAGCCCCCGGTGTGCCGCCTGCGCCTGTTATGATGTATACCGCTCTCATTCATCTTTATTACACTCTCCTCAGTGAGCTGCTACAGGTTGACGTATAGAATCTCTTCTTACTCTCGCGCTCGGTGACACGCCATTGTTCACGTTGTCCGTGTCACCTTAATTGGCTTCTCGCGGCCGTGTCCTCCATCTCTTCTCATTGAGATGAATTGTCGGTGCGCGGAGCCAAAATGGCATCGCTCTCCCGTCACATCAGCGCTAAGGACAAGCTGTATGAAGTAAGATCAACCCTGACACCTCCGAGGCGCTGAATGTGACAAGGACGTTTTACCGTAGCGCGGTGATTGTTATTTTTAATCAATAAGGTGAAGGAATATAGAGGGGAACGTAGGAAGCGTGTCCAGAAACCCAATGTGAGAGCTGGGGCACTCCGGAGGATTAACATTCATCTAGGAGTGGGACTGTGCATAGCGAGGCGATGGGACCCGGGGCGATGGGCTTGGGGCACAAACAATCCTGGATCCAAAAAATAATGGGTTATTGATACTCGTCACTGAGTCTTGTATTCCGCCACAAATCTACACCATCCATGAAGGGATCCAGCGGCCCCATGTTAAAGGGGTTTTCCATGAATGTAACTTTATCTAGAATTACAGGTCATTAAAAATTAAATATTTTTGCAAATATAACTATTTTAAAATTTGCAGTATTTTTTCTAAACATCCTAGTGGAGACATCTGTTGTCCTGATCCGATGCCAAAGGATATGACCATGAATGGTCAGAAACCCAGCCATGATGTCCTTATTGTGGTCGGGTTATCTTCTCATACATGTAGTGTCCTCCTGATAACCAGCCATGATGTCCTTATTGTGTCCGGGTTATCTTCTCATACATGTAGTGTCCTCCTGATAACCAGCCATGATGTCCTTATTGTGGTCGGGTTATCTTCTCATACATGTAGTGTCCTCCTGATAACCAGCCATGATGTCCTTATTGTGTCCGGGTTATCTTCTCATACATGTAGTGTCCTCCTGATAACCAGCCATGATGTCCTTATTGTGGTCAGGTTATCTTCTCATACATGTAGTGTCCTCCTGATAACCAGCCATGATGTCCTTATTGTGTCCAGGTTATCTTCTCATACATGTAGTGTCCTCCTGATAACCAGCCATGATGTCCTTATTGTGGTCGGGTTATCTTCTCATACATGTAGTGTCCTCCTGATAACCAGCCATGATGTCCTTATTGTGGTCAGGTTATCTTCTCATACATGTAGTGTCCTCCTGATAACCAGCCATGATGTCCTTATTGTGGTCAGGTTATCTTCTCATACATGTAGTGTCCTCCTGATAACCAGCCATGATGTCCTTATTGTGGTCAGGTTATCTTCTCATACATGTAGTGTCCTCCTGATAACCAGCCATGATGTCCTTATTGTGTCCAGGTTATCTTCTCATACATGTAGTGTCCTCCTGATAACCAGCCATGATGTCCTTATTGTGGTCGGGTTATCTTCTCATACATGTAGTGTCCTCCTGATAACCAGCCATGATGTCCTTATTGTGGTCGGGTTATCTTCTCATACATGTAGTGTCCTGATAACTGTGTGTGTGTCCATATTGTACATAGTGTGAACAGCGCCTTAATCTGCCACTTTTCAGTCTGGTAATGGACAGATCACTGGTGACTCTTGAGACAAATACACAAGTGACATCTCCGTTGCCTTCAGACATGGTAGATGGATATCCTCAGTATATGACGGGTCTACAATGAGTAAATGTGACCTTGCGCGCTCTTGAGTCGTCGCCCTGATTAACCCTCGCCGCTGCTCACCCTCCAGTTCACCACCTTCACGCCATGTGCTGACGGAGCATCCAAGGTGCCAGCATCAGCATCACAATGGCAACCGCTGCAAAATTATCATGGCAACAGAGTATGCCTACAGCTACCGTTTTTTCAAGGTTTTTCCTGAATTTTCTGTGCAGATACATGTGCAATATATATATAGAATATATATATATATATATATATATATATATATATATATATATATATATATTCTATGTGTGTGCACATAAATATTTGCCCCCTCTTCATATATCGCATATCTATCACATGGAACGATTCAGTCTTTGACACACCAACAAAGTGTTACATTAGCCAAAATCTAAATCCTCCCATAATACGGTTTATTACTTACAATCTCACAAATCTCTGCCCCCTTAGGCCTTATTCACACAACACTGATATAATCATGTGACTCCTGCTGGAATCCCCAGTGATCGTCAGTTTGGGGATTCTGCAATAGGTGTTCCATTTCCCTGCAGTGCCTCTACAGGACAAATAGGGTATTACATATTCCCCATTGACATCAATCAATGATTAGAAAATTTGCTGCAAAATGTTCATTTTAGAAACATCACGGCAAGAACAATTGTTTGCAAAAGTATACACGCCCTCTAAATAAATTCGGTAAGGTCTGGCGGATGTGGTTTTTGGACAGATTCTGTCAAGCACGTCTTATGTCGACCGTCTCCTTCGAGTCTCCCTCGCTTACATAGTTGCCAAAGCATCAAGTACTCGGAACGTGCGGCGATATGTAAGACGTTTGGGCTGCTTGTTGTCTCCTTGTTCACGTCTTGACCTCTGAGCCGTCTCATGACCCCACTCAAAGTGTAGATATATTTACAGGTGTCCGATACTCCCATCATGCTTTGTTCCCGGCCCGCTGCATATGTATATTGTGTTACGGAGACGTAAGGTCCACATACATAATGTAACGGCATCCATATGTATGAGCCATGTCTGATGCATATTAATGACTGAGCACAGATTGTGTGCTGGAGGAACGACCAAGTCCTGAATTATACAAGGAGATCGGGCAACAAACACAAAGCTGACGCAACGGGCCGACTCCGCTATTGGAGAGACCTGATTTCCACGTTCATAATACGCAGTTCAGAAAGATCTGTAATCTATGGTGAAACCAGGCAGTAAGCGCTTATCTGCAGCACTCCCACAGGCCAAATGAAGCATTACACCATGTCCATTCATATCAATAGGCTGTTAATGTAACGCAGGACAGGACGGGTCCTCCAGAGTGAGAGACTCTCCTTGTGACTGCATCTGACCCCTAATAGGATGTAGGAAATGGACAACCCCTTTAAATTTTCACTGCATTATTCTCAACCTTTGTGCCGGAGATTTGCGGCTCCATAGAAATTGCGTTTTGCTTTGTCCTATATACACAGCAATGAAATATGAAGTACGTCTGTGATGGTTAGATGGAGTAGCGGGGTTATTATAATGCTGCATGGCATGAATTATTTATGGTGCTGCTCCCGGGGTCACTACAGACGGATCTCCATCAAAGCCATTTTTTATGTCCTGAATAATCTGCACACATTAGAGATTGCTGCAGTGTATATGGCGGCTTTACTGCCATTTGTCTTACTGTATCCATGTGCCGGGCTTGGACTTCCCCTTAAAGGGGTATCTCGTTAAATTAAATCATGGCATACCCCTAGAGCAGGGGTAGGGGGAACCTTTGGCTCTCCAGCTGCTATGGAACTACAACTCCCAGCATGCTCCATTCACTTCCATGGGAGTTCCAAGAACAGCAGAGCAAGTATGCATGCTGGGAGTTGTAGTATCACAGCAGCTGGAGAGTCAGACGTTCCCTTCCCCAGCCCTAGAGTGTGCATGTGCAGCGGATTCCGTTTTGTGGCCCCTTCCCGGACACCACGGCTCCATTCAGCAGGGGCCCGCTGTAGTATCCTGTGCACCCTGGTGCAGGGAGAGACCCTATAGGGGCCAAAGCTATAAAACAGAACTGTGCCCATTCATTCTCAGGATCTCCGGGGTTCCCACAAGTCAGACCCCACTGATCATATAAAGTGATCCTTATATAGAGACATCACATGTTTCACTTTCTTGTGTATAGGATTTGTTACATTGGTTTGTGCGGTTTTCATTCATGTAATTTCTTTTGTACTGTAGAAATTGCTGGAAACCATCAGCAAGTAGGCTTGTCGAACCGGACAAAAGTTTGCACCGGGGGCCCACAAGACACTGTGTAGAGTAGTCACAAATGGTCTAACATGCTTGGTCTCTTTGTAGTTTTATGCAATCTGTTGTTCCCCTCTCACAGCCACAGAGGTAGAATCTGCAGCAGCATCCCCCTCCTCTCCCTAATTCTCTGGTTTCACCACCCCATAGCTCCACACCCCTTACCATTTAAAGCCATAGCCTCATATCTCTTTGTAGTTTTATGCAATCAGTTCCCCTCTCACAGCCACAGAGGTAGAATCTGCAGCAGCATCCCCCTCCTCTCCCTAATTCTCTGGTTTCACCACCCCATAGCCCCACACCCCTTACCATTTAAAGCCATAGCCTCATATTTATGTCAATTCTTTATTTTATTTCAATCATATCAGTTACTGGCTTTATTTTTTTATTTTATTTTTTTTGCAACCCAACAAATGATACAAGTGTCTCTGAATATCATCTCGATAAGAAAGTAGTCAGACCGTGTCTCTACTGACAGACGACCAGGAATACACAGGCTCTAGAGAGGACAAGACCATTGAAATACAACACCAAAGAAAATTACAGTACTTGGTTTTGCAGTGAATTATTTGGCACCAGCCGTAGCACAGTATCAGATAGGAGGAGACATGAGACAGGGACAAGCGGAAGCATACACCGGGGTGTGGGGCAGAGAGAGAGAGGTGCTGGAGGGAGACAGGGGTCCTGCCGAATAAAAATTCACCACTGACAGTGAGGACGTCTTTGTACAGTGCACCGTTTGTGAAATTAACCACGAAATTTCCAAAATTTACATGAATATTGCTGGCTATGATACAGTATGTACGACGCGTGGCTTGTCCAGCTGTGGCTCATCCAGATCTCATTGACTTGACCTGCAAGTGTTGCACCAGGAGCGTTCGGTCCACAGAGCCACGTGTTTAGCGCTATCCTAGATCTTAAAGGGGTTGGAAAACATGGCTACTTTCTTCCAAAAACAGCGCCAACTCCTGTCTGGTATTGCAGTTTAGGCTTTACCGAAGTGAAGGTGACTGAACTGCAGTACCACAGACCACCTGCGGACGAGAGTGGCGCCGCCATGTTTTTCGAAATGTGGACAACCCCTTTAAAGGGCCGTTAAAGCTAAAGTCGGCAGCTTAGAAAAAGTGCAGCTTCGTAAAAAAAAAAAATCGCCGCTGGTATCGATCACATGTATACATGTCAGGACTGGAGATATGTAGTGCATCATGATGGTGGACGGGTGTGGGGGGGATTTTTCCGAACTTCTTGTCAGTCGTCCCGTCTGGCTGATAACAGAGGATAATAGAGTAGAATCAGCAGCGCAGCAAATGCAGATCTTATAGGCTTTAGGTTTAGTGTCCCTTTAAACGGACGGCAACTTCATGCCATGCAATAATCATGCATGATCGAGGCGGATCAGATTAGACAGAACAGGCAGCTGCCATGGGCTTGTGGATACTTGGGGCTTAGTTGCTTCTGCATGCTAGAAAGCGGGGCTTTCCAACTTGTAGCTTTCCGATTGCTGCAAAACTACTAAACCCAGCAAGTTCTTGAAGTCTTTGGCTGTCAGGGCTTGCTAGGAGTTGTAGTTTGCAGGCAACAGAGAGTTGCTAGTTGTAAACCCCTGCTATAAGGGGAGGCTAGATCAGGCATTGCAGTCCTGAGCGCTCTTATGCAATGCATCTTTTCTGACTGTGTCGTCGATGTTGGCATCTGCCGCCGTCACACCTGGCTAAAAATAGGGCAGAACGCAAACGGTTCCCGTATACATCGCAGCAGATTTGGCTCAGGTGTTCTGTTATCTGAAGGAATCTGGTGGACCTTTTGTAAGGACCAATGACAGCTGACGGGGCCATCTGCTACGGGAGGCTCTGGAGACGCTTTACAAGGCCATCTGTCTGGCGTGAAACTATAGTATGCTGACAGCAAGGAAAGCGGAAAAGGGAAGCTGAGCTAGACTTAAAGGGATGAGATAAAAAGTAAAAGTCTTTCTGTATAGCACCACCCTTGTCTATGGCTACCGCTGGTATTGCAGCTCAAGTGAAAGGAATTGAGCTGCAATACTAGTATTGGCCTGTGTACAAGGGTGGCAGTATTTATGCTAATAACACTATTTAATCATTTTGGCTCTTGTCTTAACACTGTGATCATGACGGCATCATCAAAATTAGTATTTTGGCATACAACATGGCTTCCTCCCTGTGTGTGATGGGTTCACTATATGGATGATAGGACCTTTCACCACCTCCATCAACTTGAGTTAATTTTATCCTTTAATAGTCCCCTCTCCACTGATTCTGGTAAACTTGGAATTTTTTTTCTAGCCCCCGCCATCCCTGAGCAATCATTGGATTTAGTTTTGGGTCTGATATGTGAACTAGACTTCCTAATTTCAAATGGGTGATGGCCAGCAGGGGGCGTGGCTCTTACACAGTCTGCCTCTGATTGGAGCTCAGAGTCACGCCCGCTTTGACTCCAGCTCTTGCCTGATTTCACCCACTTATCATTAGGGAGTTTAGTTAACATCAGTCATTAAATCTAACTGAACCGATTTTTTGGGAACAATGGGGGCTACAGTAAAAATTCCAACTGTGTCAGGATCAGTGGAGTAACACCTATAGGATAAGGGTAAAAAGATCTTGCAAGGTCCTCTTTAAAGGAATTATCCACTTTTGGGCAGTCTCTCTTTTGTAAAACGAATCCTCGGAAAAAGTTGATCACCAACAAACCCTCTGCAGAGACCTCCAGCGATCAGCTATAATGTGTACAGGAACTGACAGCAAGTGCTCAATTTTCCCACAGTGCCCCAACAGGAGAAATTTAGTATTACACTGTTCCTATTTAAGCTGCATTGACATGTTGGGTCTTCCAACGTTGGAGACTTTATTTGGGGTCCCCTCTATTCATCGGGAATAGTAAAAAATAGGTTTTATATACCAGGCAACCCCTGAGGGTTAAACCATTAAAAAGGGGGTCACAGTCTTAAAAATAGTTTGCCTTCTAAGAGAACTTCTGTAAACTGATTATCTGAAAGTTATGGTGACGGCTACGACCATAAGTTTCCCCCCGGTTACATATATATATATCTACAAGGACCTGGGGCCCCCAAGTCAACTACTATGGAGAAGGAGAGAGTGCAGTGCGGCTCTAGTGGTTGTGCAATGTGAACCTATAGACATGCGATGGATTCCTCCCTGGAGAGGATCCTCATGGGCGGGGTCTAAGAGCCCTTAGAAATGTCTTTACAGGCTAAGATCCCAACATACAATTTTATGATATAGCTGCACTTTGAGTCTTGTATATACTTCCTAACCGTCCGATTTTTGTCAGACTGCGCCCCCTGAAACAGATGGACTTTATATACCTGCATACAGAGGGGGGTTCTCGGGTATTTTATACATACGGCCCAATGAATTTTTTTTTTTTTTTTAGAATCCTTTTTTGATCATTTGCTTTATTTGATACCTTTTATGTTTTTGTTAAGACTCAGTCTTCAGATTTTAGCCGGATTTGTCACAAATACATATAAACCATGAAATTCCTTTAATCCGGCATCGAATAATCCAGAAAATCCGATAATTTCCGACAACTCTGCGTCTATTTTAGGTTTCTACTCATGGAATAAATTTTTTATATCCTTCTTTAATGACTGTCCAATAATCCATAAAATTTTGATAATCTGGCCCTGAAATAATTCCTTCGGAATCTGGAACTTGTTGACAGAATGAAAAATTTCACCGGACCTGAAGACGACCAACTCCGATTTTTAGAGTAACATTGTATTTTGGAGGTCCTTAATCCTGACAAATACAATACTTTTTGTACCATTCCGGAATATTTTTGTAATCCAAATGGGGTTGTACAAGATTTTAAAAATGGAAACAGCGCCACACTTGTCTATAGGTTGTGCCTGGTATTGCAATTCAGTTCTATTGCTATGAATGCGGTTGAGTTGCAATACCCCAGGCAACCTATGGAGAAATGCGGCCCTCGTTTTTTTTTGTTTTTTTTTGTAAAGCCATATTTTTTAAATCCCATACAGTCCTTTTAATTCCTCTTAATCCAGGATTAAAAGGGATTTGTCGTTATTCAGTAAAATTTCGATAATCCATTGTGGCTCACTATTGGTACCAGATTACTGCGAGTTCCTAACTTCAGTGACCTCACTTTAATATTGCCTTCTCAGTTCCAGATTATTTTTGGGATTGGGATTAACATTGTTGAATAAACTGGAATCGTCAATTTATAGCAATATTACTGTATATGCTTGTCTGTAATCACTACGTATATACAGTAAAATTCCTTCAATTTGGAATTAATGGAACCCGGACTATTAAATATTCCAGATTATAGGACGATTCTAAAACTATATTTAAATAATTTGCAAAATCTGGTTTTATTTGAGAATATCGTGTTGTATTCTACTTGTATGGACTGGTAAAGTTGGGGTTTGCGTTCCAGGATGGCAGAGTTGCAAACAGTCCCAGATTAGCTGGGATTATCCTGAATTTTTAGTAATAATCCTGGAAAATTTGGATGGTTCTGTCCCTGAAAGGGACAGGGTTTGCATAAACTCCACCTGACAGTAGACATTGTCGGGCTCGGTGGTGGTCCAGGGACATTGGCGGGCTCGGTGGTGGTCCAGGGACATTGGCGGGCTCGGTGGTGGTCCAGGGACATTGGCGGGCTCGGTGGTGGTCCAGGGACATTGGCGGACTCAGTGGTGGTCCAGGGGCAATACTCCTATGCCCTGACCCTGGATATTTAGATACAAGGTCTCAGGCAATGGAAGGGTGGGTAAGTGCTAGATTATCAAATGCCGGATTAAGGGATTATTTACAGGGCTCCTCTTGTAACACTAGGGCAGATTTATGCATTCAGGTTGATGTCAGATCATCTGGGGCCATTCTCCATATTTGTCCCTCTCTGCATCAAAATTTTATCAGGGCATCTCAAGCCACGCCCCATTTCCAATTAAGCCACACCCTTATTAAGCCACACCCTTATTAAGCCACGCCCTTATTAAGCCACGCCCTTATTAAGCCACACCCCTTGTAAAAAAATGCCTAAAAATTACACATTTATGGGTCAAATTAACCCAGACTTCAGGTGCGACTTACTCCAGTAAATCCCCCCCTCTGTATATAGATCCGGCGCTCCCGATCCGCGGATGTGATGAGGATGAGGTTTGATGTACATCACTGAACACCCCCTGCCGGTGTTAACCCTTAATTTGCCCCCCACCCCCTTCCTCGCTCAGCTCTCTTCCCCATGGATATAAAGACACAGCGTTCAGCGCTTCTGACTCGGTCATTATATAACAAGTCAAAAATTGCCTTTTTTTTTCCAATTTTTTTGTTTTGTTTTGTTTTTTTTTTATACCCTGTTGCGAGAAGTTCATAGTGATCAATGTCCATGTAAAAATAACCAATAAATAGTTTTCGTGGCCCGGCTGTACAAAAGGCATTTGCTGAAATCTTCAGGCCCAAGCACGGTGTAGCCAAACATCAGCCCGGCGGGCCGTCCATAGGTATGTACAAGAATTCCCATAGTCATGAAAAAACCCCATTGTTTCCGGAGGAGGTCGGGCGGGGGAGGGGTGTAAGGTCCGGGACGGCCATCCGTAGAGGTATAAATGCTTGGATATTTTTTCGTCTATACAAAATTGCGACACATTTTGTGACCGGTCCTTGCAGCAGCCTCTTGCGGATTAGGGCATGGATAAGAAAAAAAATACCCCAAGGTCCTGGCGGCCGGATGGTTGCAGATGGTTAATGCCGTCGCTGGTTATCACATAGCAGAGGGTGGGTGTTGGCGGGGCGGGGGGGGGGGGGGCTCGGAGTGGCGGCAGTGCAGGCACCGTCTTGGTAGAGGAAGAATTCTCTTCAAGGCTGAAATGACGATTTCGCAGGGGAGGGGGGGGAGTCAAGGCAGTGTGGCGGTGGCGGCGGAGGACGCAATACAAGAAGAGGGTCAACAATACCAAATGGGGTGGGATGGTGGGCAGCCTGGAGACATTCCTGCATTGGTGAGGCCATCGTGTGCCCAATCGCGGGTTCATTTACTTTATGTCGTCTGTTAAAACAAGAAAAAACAAAGCTTTGTATTAATCTTTATGAACGGAAATCTTCAATTTCTAACATTGTGTTGAGTAAGCTCCTCCTCCAAAGGGCAAAGGTCACACCAAATATGGAGGAGGGGTTCACATTTCTCTTATTCATTCTCTACATTTTGGTAAACGATTAACCCTTCAATTTATAAACGTATTCTTACTGGGAAGCATTATTACCACCATGTCTAAAACTTTTGCACAGCAACCTGGGCTAGATGACTTCCAGTTGCATCCTGACTGTAGTATGGTCTACAAGTGTACAGACTGAATCAGTAAGTTAGTTACAGCATTACTAGTGGGAACATGACAGTCTGTTTTCTATTCAAAGAAAGTTAGATAGGTTAATAAGGTCAAACGCATTCTTACTTGGAAGCATTAACACCCTGCCTAAAACTTTTGTGCAGAACCCTGGGCTAGATGACTTCCAGTCGCATCCTGGCTGCGGTACGGTCTACAAGTGTACAGACTGGGTGAGTAACTTAGATCCTGTTTCTATTAGAAGGAAGTTAGATAGGTTATATTACAAAAATGTTCATCAAACCTCCCCCGATACAATAACACATAGTAAATTGGGAGTTAGACTTTGTCACATGATGATTGTAAGAATCGCAACTCCTGCCATGGTAAATAATGAGGTTGCGATGTCGTGATCCGTAACACTCTATAAAACAGGCGCAGAGCTGGGTCGTGGTATCGTAACCTGGTTCTGCCCAGCAGATGTTCTATTATGTTAATCTGGGTTGGGGGGTTCTTTGTAAGACGCCGGGGTCCATTCCCATCAGTCTGCCTCTGCTGATAGCTGGGGGTTGTAGTTCACCGCCTAGATTGGGGCAATGCCCACCATCGCTCTGCGCCGCCCCCTGGACAATCCCCTTTATCAGACCATAATACAATATCCTATGTCAGTAACAACCCAGAATGTAAGTGACACAAACATGGCGGGGTCTTAAGATGTAAAAGCAAAATCAGAGACAAGAAAAACATGCCCACGGGGTGACTCGGGGACAACGTCTACTACACTGGAATAGTAACAGCCTGCATGGTGTAATGCACCTGTCTGGCCACTGTGAGGCAGTGTTACATCAAGTGCCAGAACCATAAACAAGTCTCCAGAGCTGTCATCGCTGTCTTCTGCCCTCCATGTTATAAGCGGGTGCCTGTGACATTGTGCAGAATGAATGGGAGACAAGGACCAGGACCCCGCGGTATGCACCTCTGTGAGTGCTGGGGTGGGGGTCCTGGGGTGCACCCTGTATTTATACGGAACAGGGGCTCATCCACATGCACTGCACTGAGCCATCTCATACGAGACAGTACATGGTCAGAATTTTTGTATGTGAGCCTCATAACAAACGTCTGCGCTGCCCCTATAGCATGTATATGACACCTTATATATGGCACCTTGTATATGGCACCTTGTATATGGCACCTTGTATATGGCACCTTGTATATGGCACCTTGTATATGGCACCTTGTATATGGCACCTTGTATATGGCACCTTGTATATGGCACCTTGTATATGGCACCTTGTATATGGCACCTTGTATATGACACCTTATATATGGCACCTTGTATATGGCACCTTGTATATGGCACCTTAGTAGTCACTTACCTTTGTTGTCTGACTTAAGTTCCTCAAGGAGCAAATCATTCTGTCTGTTACCCAAAACGAAGGCCAGAAAGGAAAGAATAAGGGCGTTCAAGATCCCAATGATGGCCAATATGTAGGCCCAGCGCACGGAGCAGTCGCCCAGGGAGTATTTTCCAGTCTTGTCCCCGCACATGTCCCTAATCGTCTCTGCGTCCCATCCATCTGGGAATATCATGCAGGCGAGCACCAGGCACACAGCTGAGGAAAAGCGACAGTAAGAAAGTGTTAGGAAGACATCACTATGTACAACATCCTGTATTATACCCCAGAGCTGCGCTCACTATTCTGCTGGTGCAGTCACTGTGTACGTACATTACATTACTTATCCTGTATTATACTCCAGAGCTGCGCTCACTATTCTGCTGGTACAGTCACTGTGTACATACATTACATTACTTATCCTGTATTATACCCCAGAGCTGCGCTCACTATTCTGCTGGTACAGTCACTGTGTACATACATTACATTACTTATCCTGTATTATACTCCAGAGCTGCGCTCACTATTCTGCTGTGCAGTCACTGTGTACATACATTACATTACTTATCCTGTATTATACTCCAGAGCTGCGCTCACTATTCTGCTGGTGCAGTCACTGTGTACGTACATTACATTACTTATCCTGTATTATACTCCAGAGCTGCGCTCACTATTCTCCTGGTGCAGTCACTGTGTACATACATTACATTACTTATCCTGTATTATACTCCAGAGCTGCGCTCACTATTCTCCTGGTGCAGTCACTGTGTACATACATTACATTATTTACCCTGTATTATACTCCAGAGCTGCGCTCACTATTCTGCTGGTATAGTCACTGTGTACATACATTACATTACTTATCCTGTATTATACTCCAGAGCTGCGCTCACTATTCTGCTGGTGCAGTCACTGTGTACATACATTACATTACTTATCCTGTATTATACTCCAGAGCTGCGCTCACTATTCTGCTGGTGTAGTCACTGTGTAAATACATTACATTACTTATCCTGTATTATACTCCAGAGCTGCGCTCACTATTCTGCTGGTGCAGTCACTGTGTACATACATTACATTACTTATCCTGTATTATACTCCAGAGCTGCGCTCACTATTCTGCTGGTGCAGTCACTGTGTACATACATTACATTACTTATCCTGTATTATACTCCAGAGCTGCGCTCACTATTCTGCTGGTGCAGTCACTGTGTACATACATTACATTACTTATCCTGTATTATACTCCAGAGCCGCGCTCACTATTCTGCTGGTACAGTCACTGTGTACATACATTACATTACTTATCCTGTATTATACTACAGAGCTGCGCTCACTATTCTGCATTTATTATTTTTTATAAACTGTAACCCTTTAATGACCTGTTACATATGCCCCTTACATAAATATACATTTACTCATATACTCATTTCTTATATACACAGATTGTTAGGTAAAGCAGGAAAGGGTCAGTCATTAAATAGTCAGATGGGCGGGAACAATTGTACCACCTAACTTAGCTTGAATTCAAGTAGAATTCAAGAGGAGAACCATATTGTATTGTTGTTGGAGAGAACCCCCGGGGATATCTTGTCACATGGTACATTCCTGTGTTCTGGAGAGATCCTTCCTGGGCTCTTAATGGGAATTCTGTGTATTCTCTCCTCTGTACCTTGTTAGATGGAAAACCCTTCTATGGAGAATCCCAGTAACAAGAGAATCTATACAATATACAAGTGCTTGTTAAAGGGGCACATGAGAGAATGTGACTTTTTTTTTTCTTCCCAAAAACAGCGTAACATTAGTTTACAGGGCATGTCTTTTAAGTATTTCTTCTACAGCCCCTTTAAAGGGGACCTTTCACCAACTCTGTAATTTTTGCAGATATAATTATGGAGGAAAAATCTTGACAATAGGTGGGGTAGAACATAGGGTGACACAATTTCTAAACTGCAGGACCCAGTTTGTGGTCTATGTGATTTTCTGTCCATGTGGATTTTTTTACATAGGCAAAACGATACGACCTTTGTTCGTTCGTTTTAGGGAACATTATAGATCAATCACCACACAAAAAGGTTCGGCCCGTCTGATTAAACATATGCATGATGAACATAGCGGCAATGCTGACTGCCTTAGGTTTGCGGGCATTGAGCAAGAAAAAATACCGGTTCGAGGTGGTGATAGAAAGAGGCTTCTACTCCAGCGAGAGGCAAGGTGGATTTTGAGGACCAATGCCATGGGACCTTTGGGGTTAAATGAGAAGACAGACATGAGTGTCTTTCTTTAATATCGTTATTTTTGCTCATTTATTTTTCTGGGATTCTGGTTCTTTTTGTTTTTCTTTTTTTAGTTTTTCTTTCTTCTCCTTTTTTGCATGTTTTTTGTTTTTTATGTATATTTTTTATGTATATTTGTATATCTTTATAAATGTTCCTGTTCTTGTCAGCTTTAAAGGATGAGCCTAGATAAAATTGAAGGCGGATTGAATTTTATCCATGTCTAGCAAGAGGTCCCGATTTGCAACTGGGCTTAACTGTCCCTACTGTTTAAACTTTTTTCCCCCTTCTTTGTATTAGATTAGATGTATTCTAGTCGGCGCCTTTAGGATTGGCCACTGTTGGTCACGTGCTTGCAGCAGGTATCTATCGCTGCTCCTAAGCTTGATGTTTGGTCGGCGCTCCCGTGATTGGCTGTACTAAAGTCACGTGGTGACAGCGAGTGTTTCTCGCTGTTTCCCTTCAGGTCCGCTATATCGCGGACGGTGAATTCTAATAGCCGGCCGTCTGTTTCTTTTGTGTTCTGCGCATGCGGGTCGGCACCTCTAGGATTGGCTACATCGGGTCACGTGGATTGCCGTCCCATTTGAAAGGGATTCCTGTCTATGTCGGCGTTACGCTCATTGGTAGTTCACCAGGTGGGCGTTTCCATCTAGAGTTGGACTGCCTTTGTAAGAAGGTGGATCTTTGGGAGGAGCATAATAGTTAATGTAACATTCCGATTGGTTAGTCCAAATATTCAGTGGTTCCCATTCAGGTCCGACGAAGGGTGGAGCAAAAGGGAAGTAATCTGATTGGATGGCTTCCGTTACTCAGGCCGTAGTATGGGGGAATGTCAAATTAAAGGGACAGGCTATGTACTGCTGCAATTTTGATTGGCCATCTTTTCAAGCTGACACATGTTGCTTCTGATCAAGTGTAATTATAGTTCTTTATTTAAGACCTGGTGTTTGGAGTCCGTGGTATTGCACCTTAGGCTTGAAGAAGCGTGACTGTGAACGCGAAACGGCTGTTGCCTCTTTTTTGCCAATTGTGCTATCACTCCCTCCCTTTGGATTTCTTTTACTTATGCACCTAATAAAAGGATATGTTTTAGAGAAAAGAGAAGACGACTGTCGTCCTTTGGAGAATGTTTGGTGAGTGCCCACCCATTACTGCTCTTTTTTGTTCTATCACCTGTTCAGCTTTTTTCCGGGTAGTTGTGCACCTCCATCGTTTTCCTTGGCTTTTTTATACTCCAAGGACTTTAGCTGATCTTCATTGCTTGTCCTGACTATACATTTCATTTGGAATTATAAGCTGTGCCATCTACAGTTCTCTATTTTTCTTTTTCACCAACTCTATCTTTTGCTATTCCTTATTAGGGGCTGTTCCACTGATTCTGGCACAGTTGTAATTTTTTCCCTAGCCCCCACCATTCCTGAGAAATCACTTCTGTTAGATTCGGTAGTAATGCTCTCCACTGTAAAGTGGGCGGTTCTATGTTGGAGCAAGTAGTCTGGGAACCGCCCACCTGACAGCAGAGAACTCAACTGTGCTAAAACTCACAAAGCTGATTGCTCGGGAACGGTGGGGGCTAGAGAAAAAATTCCAACTGTGCTGAAATCAGTGGGGCAGCACCTATTGAAGGGTGCAAATAATTGGTGGAGGTGCTTTTAAGTGATGCAGGAAGCTGAGCTTATAAGATGCACCCCTCACTTTGTGATTTTGCACAACAGACATGGGTATGTGTATCATGCTCATTCCTAAGAGTTGCAATGCCAGACGTGGCCCATAGACAAAGGTGGCGCTCTAGATTCAAGCAGCAATGCTTATTTACAATTCAGACAATGACCGTACATGATAGAACTGTCTGATTTTTTTTTTTTTATTAAGTCTTTCCTACCCCCAGGATCTTATCTCACCCCCTTGTAGAAAGCAGAAGATGCCCCGAGACACTGAGACGTCTTGATCTGCATATGAAAAACAAGTGAAGCTGAATATTATTGCAGGTTTAGTTAATGCTCCGCTCCTCCGCTGCAAATTAGCAGTAGCGGCCAACATTAGGCTTAATGAAAAGCGTACTCCCCAGCCGCTCACAAGGACCGCCAAACACTTTCAATTTTAAGACTCGCTGCCTCCTAGACAGAATCTATTTACCTTTAATATATCTCTCTTAACATCGGGCTCCATCGGGGCCCGGCCGCCGCCGCAACGTACTCCAGAATTAAGTGCTTGTTCCTTGTAAAATCAAAGTTGGAATCAAGAAACGCAGAGTAATATCCAGATTTATTTACCTACCAACTTCCCGGAGCCGACGTCTAGGAAGAAATTACAATTTAAGTTAATTCTGCTCTGAGTGGCCTGAAGAAGACGCACCGAGGACGGGGGTGGAAGACGTGCGAAAAGGTCGGTCAGTGACTACAAGGTCATCCTCGCTCTCTGCCTTCTTAGCTTTGGATTTGCAATGTCTCCTACATCCCTGGGTGTCATTTATCACAGCCCGTACGCTGATGTCCTGTATTGGCCGCACATCTCGGCCGGGCCCTGATTAATGATTCCTGTAACCGCCCGGCCTGTAACATCCGCAGGCGCCATAACACATTTGTACCTGCTCCCTGCCCCCTCTCTCTGGGGAGCTTTAGCAATTATTTGTGGTCACATCCTTTGAGTCTCCTCTTCAGAAATCAATAAGTAGCTGAATAGAAGATATTTGTATCCAGGGAAGCTCAAAGCGCCCCCTGCTGGACACTGTTGGAGTTGCCTATGGAATATTTATTCTTCGTGCATAGAAAATATTATTGCACTTTGGGCAGATCACATGGATGTGTGTCTCCTCTGTCCACAATTCTAGACCACACCCACTCAGTGACATCACTCCATTAGCACCGCCTTCTTTTACATTGTCAAAGAATTCAGTAAAATTCTACCACTAGGGGGAGCTCACTGCATACACAGAGATTCTAATAACATCAGATGATCACCATTAGGTGGCGCTCATCATCAGCATGACACCTATAGTATACTGAAGCATCATTACATCACTGCTGACAATAGATGATGTCACTGCTTATCTCCTCCCCCTCCCTGCACTGAGCATGCCTAGAAATTTCTCCCATAGACCTCAATGAGGCGACTTCAGACTATTGCTCCCTATGACCATGACTGTGCTGTAAAGCAGATCACTAAATGCTGTCAACAGAGCAGAGGAGAAGCTACGACAAGATGGCCGCCCCCATAATCATGTACAGAAAATACTACACCGATGCAAAGTCCAGCCTTGTTATGAGCAGGACCTTCATGTCCACATCACATGACCAGGACGATGAAGGTTCTTGCAAACGTAAGAAATTGATACAAAGACTTTATGACAAACTTGCCTTATCTACGTCATACACTGAATACAAGCGCTACATCCCGAGTCCGGAGTGTCCCTTTAATGCCACAACCACCCAAGCAGTAAGTCTAAGCGGCCGGGGTGGCTTCATCCCCAGCATTAGTCTGGTTAGATCAGAGCCATTGAAGCGCGGCCCAGAGCCCGGCTGGATTAACCAGTAAATCTCCCGGCAGCAAACAGATAGCCGCTATAGATAAGCCGCAGTGTTGTAGCCGTCGTCTCCCGCTCCGGGACACTCCGCGCTCTATCCAGCTCATTTACTCTGATGATCTGCACTGGGTTTTTCGGCTATACACAGAGGTCCTGTGGTCATTTATTGTGAAGGAGAAGATATAACTTTGGCTGGAAGAGGACGGAGCAGAACATACATCACAGGGGAAGCCCATTAACTCCGCTATTCCTTAAAGTAACTGTATTGGCAGAAGTTTAATGCAGATGGAGCGAGGAGCGGCCCTGTCCATCCATTACCCTGCCTGCGACGAGACATTTGATTGCTAACCATACAGAACATGCCATTAGCGATAGGGATGGATATACTGCGGAGACGCCGCGTACGGCTGAACTGGGAGCTGGAGAGTGCAGTGCGTGCTGCAGGGTGGGGGCTGTATAGGAAAGGGTTAATTTGGCTTCTTCCACTTCAATTATAGCTGTGTAGAAGGTTTCGCTATTGGATTGATGTCCTTAGAGCCCTCCATAAAAAAGGAGCCCCACAAAGATACCATTTTTAAACCCCGCTCACATACTACTTAAAGGGAATGTCCACCCTTCAATACTATATTGTTATACAGCTTTAAAATAGGATCATTGATATAGCCTTATAGTGAGTTCTCATTTTTTCCTGATACAGAGCCCCGAATTTCCTGCACAGACATAGCGTTTGATGATAAAAGTCTAGATACCTGTAGCCACCACTAGAGGGAGCTGAGGAGCGTACTGCATACAGTTTATACAAGCTCCCTCTAATGGTGGCTTCAGGTTCTTCACTCACAAACCTCTTATATGTTCTGACCCCAGAGTATAATAAGCAGAGACCGTGGGGAAGGGTGGAAACAATAGACACAATTATACTTACCTGTCCTGGGTGCTGTCATGGGGCCACGACTTCCTCAGTCCTCTTCTGGCCTTCTGAATGACAATAGCTCCTCTGAGGCCTGTGATTGGTCACATTGATCACATGGAGTGAACTGATGACATAACACTTAGGCCCACATGTCAAGATGACTCAGTCCCAGGGGATTTGGATCTCTGTAAAGCTCTAACCACTGTAAAGAGATATTAGGAAATTTTTCAAACCAGAATTTTTTCCCCTACCCCTTTCCCTGCAAGAAGACTCCATGTAAAGGTGGAAACCCTCTTCAGTTACCAAAACATCACTCTAGAGTAATATAGTATAAGAAGAAGGGAGGAGGGGGATGCAGCTGCAGTGCCTCGGAGATTGCATGCTATGAGAGGGGAGAGGGAGCAGCTGGGTAATGCTTCTGCTTGGCTAAAGAAGTGTACACAGCCCTAATATTACCCAGAAAGACCCGTCCATATTGCAGGAACGGTAAGAGGAAGTTGATATATAGTGATATTATATATATTTGTGTCATGAAATCTATTGTAATTGTTCTCCATTATATTTATTCCATATTAATTTTCAGTGCATGCCTCCCCCCCGCCCGCCTACATCATAGTGGCATAATCCGGCCTGTAGTCAGGGAGCCGGCGCTGTCAGCCGGGAAAGGTCACAATGGAGCCGCATTGATCGTTGTCATAACACGTGATGGATGTCTCACTTGCCGATTCCGTCCAGGCCCTCGGAATGAGATGTCTCCCGCCGTCTTTCCCGCCATCTCCGGCCTGACTTCTATAAATAATTAGCGCATTTATTACGTCTCATCCCGATCCTCAGGACTCAGCGCCTGACAGACAGAATTATCATGTCATTATCCGGCTTCTTTACCTCCAGACCTCCCCTATACAGGAGCGGCCATGGCGGGGCAGAGATGGCCGACATGATAGGAGTATGGGGGTTTAATGAGCGAAGTAGCAAAAACTCTATATAATTGTTCTATAGATATCACTGATGGTGGATGACGGGAGAATAGAAGCCCACTGAAAGGGTTAATGCAACATCTATACTGCCCTCAGGTATACACAGATAGCGCCCCCTTCCCATATACCGGACTGTGAGTCTACAAAGTATCAGCCCAGCAACGTCACATCAAACCTTAGCCATAGCCAAAAGTGTGACACTGTCCCCGCACGCAGGGCTACGAGGGCTCAGCTAGTGAAATGAGTCATTATTAGGCTGCCCGTGCCTCGCGCCTCTCCAGCTTAGGAGATAAAGCCTCGATAATATACCCCATTAAACAGCAGGGCAGGAGATTTTCTTAAGCCGTAATAATGTGTATCAGTCAGCCTGCCAGATGTGCGCGGGATGTGAAGACTCCTACAAGACGGCAATACAACCCAAGCCGGAGAAAGATAAGAGCGCGTGTTAGGGTAGCGGAGAGAGGACGCCAAAAGGCGCTGAAAGGGAATAAAATGCCCAAACCTGATCTATGTCCAAGTATATCTGTATAGTGACCGTATTTACTCTGGGGTCTATAGATCTATAGTGGTCTCAGCTCTGCTTTACACAAAGAGTTAAATGATAACTTTCTGTCTGCTGCAACCACCACCAGGGGGAGCTCCGGGGCTCACTGTCTACTGCTCAGACACGGAACTCCATAATAACACAGTAAGCTCCTGAGCTCCCTCTAGTGGTGGCTGCAGCAGATGGGCTGTTATAAATGATAGAAAGATGATCATTTATTATTAAGTAATTAATCAGTTTAAGATTTTCATTCTACTATAACATGCGCCGTACAAAGACCCGAACACGAGTGCGCAGGACATTTACCCTATAGCGTGCGCTCTGACTCTTACTATAGTAATGCTAGCTGGATATATTTTTGGGGTGCTCCATCTATGGGGGTTCAATATAGTGGTGACCGGGATCACCCGACCATAGAGGGTCCGCACCCCCCTCCGTTGACTTCTGCTGCCCACTGCTCTATTGCTGGGCTGTCCAAGATGGCTATAAGAGGAGGAGACTGCACGAGAGACGCCCCCCCCCCGAACCAAGAGACTGCAGCCGGAGGAGACCGACTGGAGCAAAGAATGAAGGAGAGACTGGAGGAGAGATAGACCAGAGTAGGGGACCATGGAGAGACTGGTGGGTGGAGAAGGAGAGACAGAAGGGGGCGCCATAACATGATCAGGGAAGGGCATCCAGAACCCCACTGATCACAAGGACTCCCCAGTTTGAACACAGGTAGTGGTCACAAATTTGTGCCCCCGCTGTAGCCAGAACATCCCTTTAAGTTGTCTTATGATGTCTGTCTATGCGACTACTCCTTAGCCCCACCCTCCGTCACATTACATGCAGAATTCATCCTATTAAGGCTCCGCGGGGCCCTCAGATACCCACGATGGTCCCAAATTTTCAGCACATTTGGCTTGTCCAACCCCCTGCCCATAGTGGGCGATTCTGGGACCGATTATTTCCAGTGTATAAACGCCATGTCTGCACTGCGGCCTACACAGTAATACGTATTAACGCTGCGGATCCTATGGCCTGGCCTTTATTGAATTTCCAGGAGGCCTCTCGCTATCAGGTCGCTGTAATATTCCTTCTTGTACCGCGCAGAAAAAAAAACAAATTAACCTTTTCACGCGGGGATCACCCCGTATAGATTTGTTAAGCAGCCGTCCCCTCCTCCCTGACAGCTGCATTGTCAAAATCCTCTCGCTGACTACAGGCCGCATGTATAAGGATTTTATGTCCATCTTGGAAACCTATAGAAGATGCATACATGACACTAATATCTGCAGATAATCCGCCTCCAGATAAGCGCCCTGCGCCCCGTATAAGCCCTGCAGGAGCCTACGCTCATGAGAGAGTCGTGGGGCCGCTTAGTGATGGACAAAATCCAACCTTGCCCATGGCCCCGCTGACCTCGGCCACTCCTAGCCCGCCCGACATTGTATAATGCCCCATTAGTGTTCCCACATTGTATAATTGTGAGTTCCCTACACAGTATAATGCCCCCCACTGGCCCACACACACATCTGTGCCTGGGAAAGCTGGGTGACAATCGATATGGCCATCATTACAGCTCTTGCAGTGTTTGCTATCCAACTTTCCAAGGTTCCTGAATGGCTAATATGCCTAACCAAGCATTGAAGCATCCCCTGCTCCCAACCAAATGGATAATGTGGTGGATTTGCCATTCAGGAGCCTGGGAAAGCTTGGTGACAACCCCTGTGATGGAGCAGAGTAACAAGGTGACTACAAGCAATGCGGCAAGGCTGACTCTGACTCCGTCTTGTGGTACACACCTTTATGAGAAGGGAACGGATATTGACACAGTGAAACATCTGTGGGAGGACTCCGCTGTCACGCTGTCACCTTGTGGCGGTTATTCATTGTTAAAGGAGGGGACAGAGATATATCAAAGATGACAGAAAGGGACAAGAGGGAGTCTGGATTACTCTCCTGTAAAATCTGTCCTTCCTTCTACAGGATCAAACATCAGAGCCGTCACATGGAAAAATCGTACAGGGGAAACCACTAAATCCCCCCAAGAATTATCTGGGAGGGAGTGGTGTTATATAATCCTACATTCTGCCATCTGTAGAGATGAGATGCAATACCAGGCACAGCCTATGGGCAAGGGAGGCGCTGTTTCTGGGTTTAGAACAAAACAAAAATAACAAACCCCTTGTTCTAATCCTGGAAAATATCTTTACAGAGTCATCCCATCACAGACAGTGATAACATATTACAAGGACCCCAACTTATCCTAAAATTATGGGGGCCACCGAGCTGCTCCTGGTCACCAGCTGTGCAGGGTACTACAATATGGTGGCATTATGTTACGGAGGTTGTTCCCAGAAGCCTTCCATAATTTCTGCCCCATCTTCACTTTGACTTTTGGAATATGAGAATAATATAGTTATAATGTTGCTGAAACAATGATAAACCTAAATAATACCGCCATATCGTATTTTTTGAAATTGAGAATAATAATGTTATAATGTCTCTTGAATAATAATAAAACACAGTAAGTGCCCAAATAATACCGCCATATAGTGCCAAGTACTATAGTAGATCCAAGTAATAATGCAATAATACAGAGTAGAATGAGGAATCCAACAGGTGGTTTTATACTATGCAAATCTTGTTTTATGATGGAAAACTGCTCTGCCAATACAGATATGTCCACCGATTCTTGGCTGAAGGAAATCCTCCCTGGTCTACTTTAATTTTTGCAAATACTTTTATAATGTTGCTGAATTAAAAATGTATTACATTACCTAAATAATACTACCATATCACGCCAAGTATCATAGAAGAGCCAAATAATACCACTATATCATGCCAAGTATCATAGAAGAGCCAAATAATACCACTATACCATTCGAAGAACCAAATAATACCGCCACAATGTGCCAAGTAACTATGGAGATCAAAATAGTACTGCCATACTTTGCCAAAAACATAGTAAGTCGAAATAATACTACCATACTTTGCCAAGTACCATAAAGATCCAAATTATTCTGCCATACTGTGCCAAGTACCATACAATAGAAGATGCAAATAATACCGCCATACCATGAAATTAATATTGAAGATCTAAGTAATACTGCTATACTGTGCCAAGTACCATAGAATAAGATATCCCGATCCAAATAATACTGCCATCCAGAGCCTATATAGCGCCATAAGTGTACCTGTAATGTGCCTAATAATACCGTAGCTTGTGTTCTTATAAGGTGGGCCAATTAGATCATGTAGCGGCCCTTTTGCCCGTAATATAACTGCGCCCGGTGCATCCTGCAGTAATACTGGTGGATATATATGCGGTATAAATGATAATAAGACACCCTGCAGGCGGTTTTATATTATCCCAGGGACTTTGCATTGCACATGTAAGATCAGCGTTGTGTCCTATGGATATGACATAGAGCGGCTCCATCGTGTACCGCAATCCCATCCCAGCAGGTATAATTAGCGCTGCCGCTGCCCCGGAGCGATTATTGATTATCTGAGATGCTTTACCGTCATGGCGGGGAACACTGCGAGCCGCATCTCCAAACGTAAAGTATAAAGGCGATCAATATTAATGAAAAAATGGTCAATTTTATTACGTTCTATCGATTTCTTCAAAGTTATGTGAAAGTGGACTTACCCTTTAATTACAGAGACCGTCTTAAAGGGACACCGCGCCTCAAATCTCCTGTACGTGGAAGGAAAGCCATTGCTCTCTGTTATCAGCCATCATACTGTGCTGCCGACCATACAGATACCAGGGTCTCCTCCACCGGGTCTGTGCAGGACACCATCTAAAACTAGACCCCAGCCCGGACCCCCAAGTCAGATCCCAAATATGCTTCCCCACTCCTGGACTTTTTAGTCTTGATCATCAATATTGGATCGGAGGGGTCTGATACCCTGGACTGTTACAGATCAGCGGATTGCAGCGGTAGCGACATTCCTGTCCCATGTCATGTGATGTCACATTTACCAGTTTCTTGACCTGTTTGCAGCTCTGACCTATTCATGTGAATGGGGCTGAGCTGTAATACCCAGCACAGCCACTTTGCAATGCATGGCGCTGTCTTTGGTGAGCAGTGTGCACCCTTCGTCCCCCCCCCACACACACACCCTTTGCCTTACTTTGCTGCAACTCCAAAATGTGGCTTTTTTTTTCTCCATTGCGTTTCTGCAACAGACAACAAAAGGACCCTATAGGGTGGTCTTTGGAATTGGGGACAGGTTCCCTTTCAGACCACCCTTGTATTCGGTCCCGCTGTCTTTGCAGTCAGTTGTCAGCGCCGTTTCGGATCTTGTAGAATTGGGCACGGTGCTTGACAGTGAAGCTGAACAAAGCCGGGTATCAGAGGGCACCTTCAGGTGCGCCATAAAGTTACCCTTTTAATGCACGGTGTTAATGAGAGGAATTTTCTATAGCGTCCCCTGATTAATCCTGCACGTAACCACTGAGCCGGGTCTGCCGGGGCCGTGCGGCGCTCTGTGTGCCTGCGAGATAAAAAGGAATCGTCTTCACCCACTGCGAGAGGAGAAAAGGAGGCAAAGCTTCCCACGCATGGCCAATCTCAGGCAAGGCTGAATGCTCCTGGCATCAAAGCCCGGGATTAGATCCATGAACGCTCCAAATCTATATGAGCCCTGTGCAAAGCGTTCTCCAAAGAGGACGATTAACCCTTTGGCAATGCACGGCTGTACTCCGCGAGCGCCTGGCACAGCGGCCTGTCATGTCCTGAGCACAGGAAGGAGTAGAAGATGGGACATATAGAGCGCTATACAGGACTCCGATCAGGCCAGGAGGACTCTCACAGCATCTTAGAACTAGCCGCAGCCGGGGCCCGCAGTCACCCATCACTCATGTGTCTGGGGTCGCTTTATTCTTACTGATACAGAGCTGCACAGTCAGAGGATAAAATGATGACTGCTGGAAGTCACCACTAGAGGGAGCTCTTTGCAAACTAGGAGGATGTAAAGGTTTACGCCACACCCATTGCTATAAGACACACCCACAACATACAGCACAGAGTCACAAAAGGATCACATGACCCCAAAAAGTATTGCAAACCTAAAAAATGACACTTAGACTCCGTAAATAATTGCAGATGCCAAAGAACTTGTAGACAGACCTTTACATAAATATGTACCCAAGACCCCCTAAACATATGGAGACCCCTTAAATGAAAACAGGCCCCCCAAAATAAATCCAGATGACAGAATTTCTAGATGTTTGCTCTTGGGTGAGGGGAGAGGAGTTTCATCTAATATGCTGTGGCAGCTGCACCCGGACCCTCAGACCCCCCGGACCCTCAGACCCCCGGACCCTCAGACCCCCGGACCCTCAGACCCCCGGACCCTCAGACCCCCTCACCCTCAGACCCCCTCACCCTCAGACCCCCTCACCCTCAGACCCCCGGACCCTCAGACCCCCCGGACCCTCAGACCCCCCGGACCCTCAGACCCCCACACCCTCAGACCCCTGGACCCTCAGACCCCCGGACCCCCACACCCTCAGACCCCTGGACCCTCAGACCCCCACACACTCAGACCCCCGGACCCTCAGACCCCCGGACCCTCAGACCCCCTCACCCTCAGACCCCCGGACCCTCAGACCCCCGGACCCTCAGACCCCCACACCCTCAGACCCCCTCACCCTCAGACCCCCTCACCCTCAGACCCCCGGACCCTCAGACCCCCTGGACCCTCAGACCCCCGGACCCTCAGACCCCCGGACCCTCAGACCCCCTCACCCTCAGACCCCCTCACCCTCAGACCCCCGGACCCTCAGACCCCCTCACCCTCAGACCCCCGGACCCTCAGACCCCCGGACCCTCAGACCCCCGGACCCCCAGACCCCCTCACCCTCAGACCCCCGGACCCCCAGACCCCCGGACCCCCAGACCCCCTCACCCTCAGACCCCCGGACCCCCAGACCCCCGGACCCCCAGACCCCCTCACCCTCAGACCCCCGGACCCCCAGACCCCCTCACCCTCAGACCCCCGGACCCTCAGACCCCCTCACCCTCAGACCCCCACACCCTCAGACCCCCTGGACCCTCAGACCCCCTGGACCCTCAGACCCCCGGACCCTCAGACCCCGCCCATCTGACATGGACGACTCATCTGGAGAATAAACAATTTTCCTTTGCTGGAAATCCCTTTTGGGCGCGGGAGCCGCCGCTGAGATCTTGATGCGGCCTCTGCCCTCGCTGCACATTATTATATAGATATCACTTCATCTTCTTCCCTTCTGTGGTTTTCTTCAAGACCTTTACATCTTTTCGAAGGAGATGTATATTCGCGTTGTCATGGCTACGGCACAGCTAGAATTCTTGCGCTGGATACAATGGTATCACCGGAGCGATACAATGGGATACAAAAGAAATCCTTATACCTCTCCGAATATTGTGGGGTGGTCCGGGGGGGGGGGGGGGATTTATTACAGCGAACAGCACAGGAAAATGTCACAGATTTTTACACAAACTGTGTTTTTTTGTGCAAAATGTGAGACTTTTTCCACTGCCCTTCTCACTTTCCTTGCAAGACTGGATAGCAATGGGCATATGGATAGAGATAGATAGATAGATAGATAGATAGATAGATAGATAGATAGGAGATAGATAGATAGATAGATAGATAGGAGACAGATAGATAGATAGATAGATAGATAGATAGATAGATAGATAGGAGACAGATAGATAGATAGATAGATAGATAGATAGATGATAGGAGATAGATAGATAGATAGATAGATAGATAGATAGATAGATAGATAGGAGATAGATAGATAGATAGGTAGATAGATAGATAGATAGATAGATAGATAGGAGATAGATAGATAGATAGGTAGATAGATAGATAGATAGATAGATAGGTAGATAGATAGATAGGAGATAGATAGATAGATAGATAGATAGATAGGTAGATAGATAGATAGATAGGTAGATAGATAGATAGGAGATAGATAGATAGATAGATAGATAGGAGACAGATAGATAGATAGATAGATAGATAGATAGATAGATAGATAGGAGATAGACAGATAGATAGATAGATAGATAGATAGATAGATAGATAGGAGACAGATAGATAGATAGATAGATAGATAGATGATAGGAGATAGATAGATAGATAGATAGATAGATAGGAGATAGATAGATAGATAGATAGATAGATAGGAGATAGATAGATAGATAGATAGATAGATAGATAGATAGGAGATAGACAGATAGATAGATAGATAGATAGATAGATAGAAGATAGATAGATAGATAGATAGATAGATAGGAGATAGATAGATAGATAGATAGGAGATAGATAGATAGATAGATAGATAGATAGATAGATAGATAGATAGGAGATAGACAGATAGATAGATAGATAGATAGATAGATAGATAGGAGATAGATAGATAGATAGATAGATAGATAGATAGATAGATAGATGATAGGAGATAGATAGATAGATAGATAGATAGATAGATAGGAGATAGATAGATAGATAGATAGATAGATAGATAGATAGATAGATAGGAGACAGATAGATAGATAGATAGATAGATAGATAGATAGATAGGAGACAGATAGATAGATAGATAGATAGATGATAGGAGATAGATAGATAGATAGGAGATAGATAGATAGATAGATAGATAGATAGGAGATAGATAGATAGATAGATAGATAGATAGATAGATAGATAGATTGGAGATAGATAGATAGATAGATAGATAGATAGGAGACAGATAGATAGATAGATAGATAGATAGGAGATAGATAGATAGATAGGAGACAGATAGATAGATAGATAGATAGGAGATAGATAGATAGATAGATAGATAGATAGATAGATAGGAGATAGATAGATAGATAGATAGATGATAGGAGATAGATAGATAGATAGATAGATAGATAGATAGATGATAGGAGATAGATAGATAGATAGATAGATAGATAGATAGATAGATAGGAGATAGATAGATAGATAGATAGATAGATAGATAGGAGATAGATAGATAGATAGATAGATAGATAGATAGATAGATAGATAGATGCGGTCAGTGGGGACACATTACATTTTTCGCACCGGGGCCCCGAAGCGCCAACATACACCTCTGAAGCCAATGACTGATTAGTATGTCTTTGGAAACCTGCAAAAAAACAAGGGCACAACATACAAACCCTATGCAGATTGTCCGGGTCCAAGTGTAACACAGGACCACAAGCCACTGCTGCTGGCCACTGAGCCACCATGATAGGGATGAGTCGTGCAGCTGCTGGGTGTGAATGTGTTAAGTGTAGCTTTGGCCGGCGATGAGCGCCCTCCACAATGTACTGGAGCATCTTGTTCCGGAGAGAGGCACTCAGCACATTAACAGGAAAATACATTTCCCCCTCCTGTAAGAAGACTTGTGTGTGAGTGGTCCCTGAGTGGCTGCCGCGTCCTGCAGGTAAATCCGATTACGCTTTCCTCTGCGCCGGCTCTTGGAGTGCTGGCGCAGATGATCGGCCGGGATCCGGCAGATGTTGTTCTGCTAACTTACAGCCGACCTGCTGGGAGGGATGGAAGTGCAGAAAAAGCTTTTTAGAATTTCCGGACATAATTGCGTCTCCCACATAAGAGCGGCGGCGGTGGATGGATCTCTCAGCAATCAATGGTCCGGCCCTGACGCCATAGCCGAGGATTTCACAGATATCGCCGGATCTTCAGCCGAATGTCTCAAGTGCGCCATTATTTTTACTAATAGGTTAGAAGGTTCTAAGAAGTAACAAAGAATAGAAGAATCTGTTACTATGGACGGGATCGTATACTCCGAAGGGAGGAGAGCTGCTTCATCCGAAATCAATTCTCATCTCCTGAAATACTCTGTGCTGCTGGGGACCCTGCGTCCTCCACTACATATATGAGCAAATTGTCAGCATTTTACCAATATACAAAGCTCAACTCAAATATACCATATGACATAAAGTAATATGGCACACAGAGGCATCCCATATCTATCTATCTATCTATCTATCTATCTATCTATCTATCTATCTATCTCCTATCTATCTATCTATCTATCTTCTATCTATCTCCTATCTATCTATCTATCTATCTATCTATCTTCTATCTATCTCCTATCTATCTATCTATCTATCTATCTATCTATCTATCTATCTATCTATCTCCTATCTATCTATCTATCTATCTATTTATCTCCTATCTATCTATCTATCTATCTATCTATCTCCTATCTATCTATCTATCTATCTATCTATCTCCTATCTATCTATCTATCTATCTATCTATCTATCTATCTCCTATCTATCTATCTATCTATCTATCTATTTATTTATCTCCTATCTATCTATCTATCTATCTATCTATCTATCTATCTATCTATCTCCTATCTATCTATCTATCATCTATCTATCTATCTATCTATCTATCTCCTATCTATCTATCTATCTATCTATCTATCTATCTATCTATCTCCTATCTATCTATCTATCTATCTATCTATCTATTTATTTATCTCCTATCTATCTATCTATCTATCTATCTATCTATCTATCTATCTATCTCCTATCTATCTATCTATCATCTATCTATCTATCTATCTCCTATCTATCTATCTATCTATCTATCTATCTATCTATCTATCTATCTCCTATCTATCTATCTATCTATCTATCTATCTATCTATCATCTATCTATCTATCTATCTATCTATCTATCTATCTATCTATCTCCTATCTATCTATCTATCTATCTATCTATCTATCTATCTATCTCCTATCTATCTATCTATCTATCTATCTATCTATCTATCTATCTATCTATCTATCTCCTATCTATCTATCTATCTATCTATCTCCTATCTATCTATCTATCTATCTATCCATCTCTCATATCTCTGACCCCCTTACATCTATGTCCCCCCCTCCCCATCACACATGTATGGTATATCCAGTGGGAATCCATTAAAGGAGTCTTACAGTATACGTCTATACGTGTCCAGTCCATTTCCCTTTAACGCTCCCGTGGATCCGCCGCCTGCTCCGCTCCCCATAATGCATCCTGAGCAGCCAAGCAGAAACTCCTCTGTACAGCGCAGGCACCCAGAACGGCCCGATCTATCATCAATAAATAATTAGCCCGGTGATTGTTCCCTGCGGCCGCCGCCGGACGCTCCCTCTAATTGTAAGACTTGTCACCGGGGATGTAACTAAACTGGAACGTGCTGTAACGGAGAACGTCCCCAATTACATTACAGGATTATCCAAGGAACAGGACATTAACTTCGAATATCCAGAATAATCCGAAAATCACTACTTGTCCGGGACAGTCAGGTATGGGGGAGGGGGATGGTTATTGAGTCAGGGGGTTATAAACGTGTCTGACAACCATAGCTTTATAAGAGCGCCCCCTGCTTTGGAGGACCCAGCATATATATGAGGAACACAGAGAGTCCTGTGATTTCAATGGACATCATGTAATACTTCAGATCCCCTGCGGAGGCGCTGTAGGGAAAGTGAACACTTGCCGGCTGTTTCCTGCACAGATTACAGGTGATTTTATGTTCAAGGTACTAGTTGTAAAAAAAAAAAAAAAAAAGTCAAATGTTCGCCTTGGGGCCCTGCCATTCCTGGTTACAACACTGTATAGTAGTCATGGGGGGCGGGGAGCAGCTTCAGCAGGGACAAAAATTCTCTTGATGAGTTGGGCCCCCACCAATTTTGCAAGTTATCCTCCATCCTATCCAGGGAAAATTCCTGTAAATTAAAGTTTCATAACTGTAGTACAGGAAACAAAACGTAAAAAATATTGAATATTCTGGTAAATTTTTGGGTACGGAAAATCTTTGCTGCAGCAGTGTACTGTTAAGATAAAACCGCTTTAAAGGGTGAACCTGGCGTGTAACGTAGCAAAGGGCGCAGGCACCGGGCGCAGTCATGCGTTATCTGATGTCACCCATTACTATAGATCAGGCAGATCCTTGCAGCATCTTCATATATCCAGCTCCTTACAACAGTCGGCGCCTCCTTTATCCCTTTGCAGCCTCCGTCATTTAAAGCGACGCACAAAGGAGAACGGCAAAGGATGTGCAAATGAGCAGAAAATGAAGAGACGGCTCCGCTCTCCTCCCAGATGCCGCAGGTCTCAGCACAACTTCACAAACGGATGAAATCAAGGTGAACTTCTCAGAGGCGCACAAGGATCACGGAAGGAGCTTTGTTTCTGGAACACAAATGTTGATTTATTTGGATTGTGGTCCCGCTGGCAGCGCTCACTTATTTGGAGGCTCTACTGCAGTATTTTGCATAATAGTATCATTCCAAGATATCAGCCGAAAAGCGAACACCCCTGGTGCGCTCAGATTAGAATACATTACACACCCGGCTAACAACACCTAGTATAGCGAGGAGCGCAAAATATCCCATCACATGACTCATTCCTGGGGTAGGAAAACTACCAAAATACTGTCAGCATGCTCAATGTCTGAAGAGGGAGTGTCACCAGGCCCAGCATATCACCCCAGTCCTGCAGATAGATAGGTTACTGTCACCAGAACCAGCATATCACCCCAGTCCTGCAGATAGATAGGTTACTGTCTCCAGAGCCAGCATATCACCCCAGCCCTGCAGATAGATAGGTTACTGTCACCAGAACCAGCATATCACCCCAGCCGTGCAGATAGATAGGTTACTGTCTCCAGAGCCAGCATATCACCCCAGCCCTGCAGATAGATAGGTTACTGTCACCAGAGCCAGCATATCACCCCAGTCCTGCAGATAGATAGGTTAGTGGCACCAGAACCAGCATATCACCCCAGCCCTGCAGATAGATAGGTTACTGTCACCAGAACCAGCATATCACCCCAGCACTGCAGATAGATAGGTTACTGTCACCAGAAGCAGCATATCACCCCAGCCCTGCAGATAGATAGGTTACTGTCACCAGACCCAGCATATCACCCCAGCCCTGCAGATAGATAGGTTACTGTCACCAGAACCAGCATATCACCCCAGCCCTGCAGATAGATAGGTTACTGTCACCAGAACCAGCATATCACCCCAGTCCTGCAGATAGATAGGTTACTGTCACCAGAACCAGCATATCACCCCAGCCCTGCAGATAGATAGGTTACTGTCACCAGAACCAGCATATCACCCCAGCCCTGCAGATAGATAGGTTACTGTCACCAGAACCAGCATATCACCCCAGCCCTGCAGATAGATAGGTTACTGTCACCAGAACCAGCATATCACCCCAGCCCTGCAGATAGATAGGTTACTGTCACCAGAACCAGCATATCACCCCAGCGCTGCAGATAGATAGGTTAGTGTCACCAGACCCAGCATATCACCCCAGCCCTGCAGATAGATAGGTTACTGTCACCAGACCCAGCATATCACCCCAGCCGTGCAGATAGATAGGTTACTGTCACCAGAACCAGCATATCACCCCAGCCCTGCAGATAGATAGGTTACTGTCACCAGAACCAGCATATCACCCCAGTGCTGCAGATAGATAGGTTATTGCTCCAAAAAGCTCCATGTAGGGTTTGTATACATATAGAACCAATGTATTGTCTGATTGCATCAACATGAAACAACTTTGAATACAAATGTTCTGCTTTTCTGTCCACAGCTCCTATGTATACCTATGTGTCACCATGGTTATAGACTACAACCAGACCCTTTCTGTAGTCTGATCACGCAGACATACGATTTTTCTCTCTCCAACTCTCTTTTTGCTCACCTATAGAAGAAGAGGGCAGAGGTAGAGGAAGACGCCATGACGGCAGGATGGAAGCACAACAGGTTTGGTTAGGCATCTATCATACGGAGGAACAAAGCTGGGAATGGCTGTAATAACTTTGCATTGCAGAAGATACTGTTGCCCACTAGGGGGAGCTACTGTGTACTGATAAACCTTACAATCAATTATAACACATTATACTGTATGCTACAGAGCACCCCCTAGTGGTGGCCGAAGGCATCAAGAATTTTATCATTTATGTCTATGCAGAAAATTGAAGCTTTATGTGGAAAAACAAAAGGTAAAGGTTTGCTTTAAAGGGGGTACAACTCATGTCCCCTTTTTTGCATGGGACCTGGTACAATTCGTTGGACTTTTTCCAAAAATTCTGACAAATTGTGGACAGGTGCCATTGTTCAGACCCCCACGACCTGCAACTCGGGGGATAGAAAAAGATGACTTGTAAACGTGTCCCAATCCATTTAAGACACTTGATATTGTGGCTCAGAATCTGATCGGATCTGCAGGAACACAAGGCGGTTTTCACTCAGTCTGACAGAAGATTAAAGTGTAACACCGGCCACGTACATAAAGCTGTTTGGCTTTGCAGATGACAATGACAGAATGAAAGTGACTGTATCAAAGGTGTAGAGATGACTTGTAATAAAAGCCAAGGACAAGTCTGTCTCCGTCTCCCGATACGTACCTACTTAATCCACATGTGATTCATCTGCTGCTGAAATGTAAATCTTTCGGCTTCTCTCCGGCCGGCGGCCGCCCCTCTCATTGCTCAGTCACTTGTATAGTCAAACATACCGAACATTGTTACTCACCTCCCCTGGGCTCCGGCGGTTTCATGGACGTCACAAATAACATCAGAGACCGCCTGTAGCCCAATCTGAATTTTTGCCTCAGGCAGCAGAAAAGCTAGAACCGGCCCTGGTAGTAGTGACGCCTTTACCGCAATATCAAAGATTATCACCCAGCTTTCCAATCTGACGAATGAATACAACTTTGACTAAGCTATGAGGTGAGTAGCATTTGGTCATGACCCAGCTTTTCCAGACTCCTGCATGACACAGCCTACGCTCTCGCACCGTGCGCAGATTCTGTAATAGATCGGAGCTGTCAGACGAGCGTTAAACAAGGATGGGGGGAAAATGGCGGTAACAATGGGATATCTCCAGGAAATGGATTCGGCCGCTCTCACGTCTGGAAATATTATCTTTGTGAAAATTGAATTTGTCACAGATCCATAAACTCAGATTCCTGCAATCACCGGCTTCATTTTCATCAGGACGTAACTCACAGATTGCGATTGTCATGGACGAGGAATTGGATTTGGAAATTATGATCGAACTGGTTAGAAATAAATATGAGAATCCGGGAATGAAATGTGCACCAGCGTCATCCAGCTTTCCTTGGGCCCTGAACAGCATGAACATACAGTAATGTACGCCAATGACACCCAGATTTTTCTGAGCCCTGAACAGCATGAGCATACAATATTATCACCAGTTTTATCCAGCTTTTCTTGAGCCCTGAACAGCATGAGCATACAGTATTAAATTACAGTGTCACCCAGCTTTCCCTGAGCAGTGAACAGCATGAGCATACGAGTACAGTAATGTACACCAGTGTCCTAGATGTAACCCCATAACTAATTAAAGGGGGTTGTACAGGATTAAAAATAAATGACTGCATCCTTTCAGAAACAGCGCCACACCTGTCCACAGGTTGTGTCTGGTATTACAGCTCAGCCCCATTCACTTTAACGGAGCTGAGCTTCAATACCAGACACAACCTATGGATAAGGGTGGTGCGGTTTTAGGAAGACAACAACTATGTTTTCTAACCAATGCTAAGGGGAAACTCTGCCTCAAAATCAGCTCCAGAATAATCCATGTGAAAAGATCAGTGTACAGCCAGTTAGGCAACTCAGCACCATTCACTAGGCTGCAATACCAGATACCACCTATAGGCAAGAGAGGCGCCGTCTTTGGAAGTTTTTCCAATTCTATACAACTGCATACAAATCAGAAGCTCATGGCTGTGTCTCTATTCAGTATGATAACCCCCCACCATGAGAGTCCTTCACTGCTGGGGGTCTATTGATCAGTATATGGGGATGGCACGTCTCACATCTTCATGCTGCAGCCATGGGGCTGCAAATATCTCATTTCTATTCAAATTGCTCCACGTTCCAAGGTCACTGCATGACTGCTGCAGGTCGCGTGCAATCCAGCTGAAGTGTATTTGTGGCAGAAGTGCTCGGAATAGTTAATGAAAGAGAGAAGAATGGGGAGAGAGATAGTACATAGCAAGGAGCCGGGCATGATGGAGATAGTACATAGCAAGGAGCCGGGCATGATAGAGATAGTACATAGCAAGGACCCGGGCATGATGGAGATAGTACATAGCAAGGAGCCGGGCATGATAGAGATAGTACATAGCAAGGAGCCGGGCATGATAGAGATAGTACATAGCAAGGACCCGGGCATGATGGAGATAGTACATAGCAAGGAGCCGGGCATGATAGAGATAGTACATAGCAAGGACCCGGGCATGATGGAGATAGTACATAGCAAGGAGCCGGGCATGATAGAGATAGTACATAGCAAGGACCCGGGCATGATGGAGATAGTACATAGCAAGGACCCGGGCATGATGGAGATAGTACATAGCAAGGAGCCGGGCATGATAGAGATAGTACATAGCAAGGAGCCGGGCATGATAGAGATAGTACATAGCAAGGACCCGGGCATGATGGAGATAGTACATAGCAAGGAGCCGGGCATGATAGAGATAGTACATAGCAAGGACCCGGGCATGATGGAGATAGTACATAGCAAGGAGCCGGGCATGATAGAGATAGTACATAGCAAGGACCCGGGCATGATGGAGATAGTACATAGCAAGGAGCCGGGCATGATAGAGATAGTACATAGCAAGGACCCGGGCATGATGGAGATAGTACATAGCAAGGACCCGGGCATGATGGAGATAGTACATAGCAAGGAGCCGGGCATGATAGAGATAGTACATAGCAAGGACCCGGGCATGATGGAGATAGTACATAGCAAGGAGCCGGGCATGATGGAGAGAGTACATAGCAAGGACCCGGGCATGATGGAGATAGTACATAGCAAGGAGCCAGACATGATGGAGATAGTACATAGCAAGCAGCCGGGCATGATGGTGATAGTACATAGCAAGGACCCCGGCATGATGGAGAGAGTACATAGCAAGGAGCCGGGCATGATGGAGATAGTATATAGCAAGGAGCCGGGCATGATGGAGATAGTATATAGCAAGGAGCCGGGCATGATGGAGATAGTATATAGCAAGGAGCCGGGCATGATGGAGATAGTATATAGCAAGGAGCCGGGCATGATGGAGATAGTATATAGCAAGGAGCCGGGCATGATGGAGATAGTATATAGCAAGGAGCCCGGCATGATGGAGATAGTATATAGCAAGGAGCCGGACATGATGGAGAGAGTACATAGCAAGGACCCCGGCATGATGGAGAGAGTACATAGCAAGGAGCCGGGCATGATGGAGATAGTATATAGCAAGGAGCCGGGCATGATGGAGATAGTATATAGCAAGGAGCCGGGCATGATGGAGATAGTACATAGCAAGGAGCCGGGCATGATAGAGATAGTATATAGCAAGGAGCCGGGCATGATGGAGATAGTACATAGCAAGGAGCCGGGCATGATGGAGATAGTACATAGCAAGGAGCCGGACATGATGGAGAGAGTACATAGCAAGGACCCCGGCATGATGGAGAGAGTACATAGCAAGGAGCCGGGCATGATGGAGATAGTATATAGCAAGGAGCCGGGCATGATGGAGATAGTACATAGCAAGGACCCCGGCATGATGGAGAGAGTACATAGCAAGGAGCCGGGCATGATGGAGATAGTATATAGCAAGGAGCCGGGCATGATGGAGATAGTATATAGCAAGGAGCCGGGCATGATAGAGATAGTACATAGCAAGGAGCCGGGCATGATGGAGATAGTACATAGCAAGGACCCCAGCATGATGGAGAGAGTACATAGCAAGGAGCCGGGCATGATAGAGATAGTATATAGCAAGGAGCCGGGCATGATGGAGATAGTACATAGCAAGGAGCCCGGCATGATGGAGATAGTACATAGCAAGGAGCCGGGCATGATGGAGATAGTACATAGCAAGGAGCCGGGCATGATGGAGAGAGTACATAGCAAGGAGCCGGGCATGATGGAGATAGTACATATCAAGGAGCCGGGCATGATAGAGATAGTACATAGCAAGGAGCCGGGCATGATGGAGATAGTACATATCAAGGAGCCGGGCATTATGGAGATAGTACATATCAAGGAGCCGGGCATGATGGAGATAGTACATATCAAGGAGCCGGGCATGATAGAGATAGTACATAGCAAGGAGCCGGGCATGATGGAGATAGTACATATCAAGGAGCCGGGCATGATGGAGATAGTACATATCAAGGAGCCGGGCATGATGGAGATAGTACATAGCAAGGAGCCGGGCATGATGGAGATAGTACATAGCAAGGAGCCGGGCATGATGGAGATAGTACATAGCAAGGAGCCGGGCATGATAGAGATAGTACATATCAAGGAGCCGGGCATGATAGAGATAGTACATAGCAAGGAGCCGGGCATGATAGAGATAGTACATAGCAAGGACCCGGGCATGATGGAGATAGTACATAGCAAGGAGCCGGGCATGATGGAGAGAGTACATAGCAAGGAGCCGGGCATGATGGAGATAGTACATAGCAAGGAGCCAGGCATGATGGAGATAGTACATAGCAAGCAGCCGGGCATGATGGAGATAGTACATAGCAAGGACCCCGGCATGATGGAGAGAGTACATAGCAAGGAGCCGGGCATGATGGAGATAGTATATAGCAAGGAGCCGGGCATGATGGAGATAGTATATAGCAAGGAGCCCGGCATGATGGAGATAGTATATAGCAAGGAGCCGGGCATGATGGAGATAGTACATAGCAAGGAGCCGGGCATGATGGAGATAGTACATAGCAAGGACCCCGGCATGATGGAGAGAGTACATAGCAAGGAGCCGGGCATGATAGAGATAGTATATAGCAAGGAGCCGGGCATGATGGAGATAGTACATAGCAAGGAGCCGGACATGATGGAGAGAGTACATAGCAAGGACCCCGGCATGATGGAGAGAGTACATAGCAAGGAGCCGGGCATGATGGAGATAGTATATAGCAAGGAGCCGGGCATGATGGAGATAGTATATAGCAAGGAGCCGGGCATGATGGAGATAGTACATAGCAAGGACCCCAGCATGATGGAGAGAGTACATAGCAAGGAGCCGGGCATGATAGAGATAGTATATAGCAAGGAGCCGGGCATGATGGAGATAGTATATAGCAAGGAGCCGGGCATGATGGAGATAGTACATAGCAAGGAGTCGGGCATGATGGAGATAGTACATAGCAAGGAGCCGGGCATGATGGAGATAGTACATAGCAAGGAGCCGGGCATGATGGAGATAGTACATAGCAAGGAGCCGGGCATGATGGAGATAGTACATAGCAAGGAGCCGGGCAAGATGGAGATAGTACATAGCAAACAGCCGGGCATGATGGAGATAGTATATAGCAAGGAGCCGGGCATGATGGAGATAGTACATAGCAAGGACCCCAGCATGATGGAGAGAGTACATAGCAAGGAGCCGGGCATGATAGAGATAGTATATAGCAAGGAGCCGGGCATGATGGAGATAGTATATAGCAAGGAGCCGGGCATGATGGAGATAGTACATAGCAAGGACCCCGGCATGATGGAGAGAGTACATAGCAAGGAGCCGGGCATGATGGAGATAGTATATAGCAAGGAGCCGGGCATGATGGAGATAGTATATAGCAAGGAGCCGGGCATGATAGAGATAGTACATAGCAAGGAGCCGGGCATGATGGAGATAGTACATAGCAAGGACCCCAGCATGATGGAGAGAGTACATAGCAAGGAGCCGGGCATGATAGAGATAGTATATAGCAAGGAGCGCGGCATGATGGAGATAGTACATAGCAAGGAGCCGGGCATGATGGAGATAGTACATATCAAGGAGCCGGGCATGATAGAGATAGTACATAGCAAGGAGCCGGGCATGATGGAGATAGTACATATCAAGGAGCCGGGCATGATGGAGATAGTACATATCAAGGAGCCGGGCATGATGGAGATAGTACATAGCAAGGAGCCGGGCATGATGGAGATAGTATATAGCAAGGAGCCGGGCATGATGGAGATAGTACATAGCAAGGAGCCGGGCATGATGGAGATAGTACATAGCAAGGAGCCGGCATGATGGAGAGAGTACATAGCAAGGAGCCGGGCATGATAGAGATAGTATATAGCAAGGAGCCGGGCATGATGGAGATAGTATATAGCAAGGAGCCGGGCATGATGGAGATAGTATATAGCAAGGAGCCCGGCATGATGGAGATAGTACATAGCAAGGAGCCGGGCATGATGGAGATAGTACATAGCAAGGAGCCGGGCATGATGGAGATAGTACATAGCAAGGAGCCGGGCATGATGGAGATAGTACATAGCAAGGAGCCGGGCATGATAGAGATAGTACATATCAAGGAGCCGGGCATGATAGAGATAGTACATATCAAGGAGCCGGGCATGATGGAGATAGTACATATCAAGGAGCCGGGCATGATGGAGATAGTACATAGCAAGGAGCCGGGCATGATGGAGATAGTACATAGCAAGGAGCCGGGCATGATGGAGATAGTACATAGCAAGGAGCCGGGCATGATGGAGATAGTACATAGCAAGGAGCCGGGCATGATGGAGATAGTACATAGCAAGGAGCCGGGCAAGATGGAGATAGTACATAGCAAACAGCCGGGCATGATGGAGATAGTATATAGCAAGGAGCCGGGCATGATGGAGATAGTACATAGCAAGGACCCCAGCATGATGGAGAGAGTACATAGCAAGGAGCCGGGCATGATAGAGATAGTATATAGCAAGGAGCCGGGCATGATGGAGATAGTATATAGCAAGGAGCCCGGCATGATGGAGATAGTATATAGCAAGGAGCCGGGCATGATGGAGATAGTACATAGCAAGGAGCCGGGCATGATGGAGATAGTACATAGCAAGGACCCCGGCATGATGGAGAGAGTACATAGCAAGGAGCCGGGCATGATAGAGATAGTATATAGCAAGGAGCCGGGCATGATGGAGATAGTACATAGCAAGGAGCCGGACATGATGGAGAGAGTACATAGCAAGGACCCCGGCATGATGGAGAGAGTACATAGCAAGGAGCCGGGCATGATGGAGATAGTATATAGCAAGGAGCCGGGCATGATGGAGATAGTATATAGCAAGGAGCCGGGCATGATGGAGATAGTACATAGCAAGGACCCCAGCATGATGGAGAGAGTACATAGCAAGGAGCCGGGCATGATAGAGATAGTATATAGCAAGGAGCCGGGCATGATGGAGATAGTATATAGCAAGGAGCCGGGCATGATGGAGATAGTACATAGCAAGGAGTCGGGCATGATGGAGATAGTACATAGCAAGGAGCCGGGCATGATGGAGATAGTACATAGCAAGGAGCCGGGCATGATGGAGATAGTACATAGCAAGGAGCCGGGCATGATGGAGATAGTACATAGCAAGGAGCCGGGCAAGATGGAGATAGTACATAGCAAACAGCCGGGCATGATGGAGATAGTATATAGCAAGGAGCCGGGCATGATGGAGATAGTACATAGCAAGGACCCCAGCATGATGGAGAGAGTACATAGCAAGGAGCCGGGCATGATAGAGATAGTATATAGCAAGGAGCCGGGCATGATGGAGATAGTATATAGCAAGGAGCCGGGCATGATGGAGATAGTACATAGCAAGGACCCCGGCATGATGGAGAGAGTACATAGCAAGGAGCCGGGCATGATGGAGATAGTATATAGCAAGGAGCCGGGCATGATGGAGATAGTATATAGCAAGGAGCCGGGCATGATAGAGATAGTACATAGCAAGGAGCCGGGCATGATGGAGATAGTACATAGCAAGGACCCCAGCATGATGGAGAGAGTACATAGCAAGGAGCCGGGCATGATAGAGATAGTATATAGCAAGGAGCGCGGCATGATGGAGATAGTACATAGCAAGGAGCCGGGCATGATGGAGATAGTACATATCAAGGAGCCGGGCATGATAGAGATAGTACATAGCAAGGAGCCGGGCATGATGGAGATAGTACATATCAAGGAGCCGGGCATGATGGAGATAGTACATATCAAGGAGCCGGGCATGATGGAGATAGTACATAGCAAGGAGCCGGGCATGATGGAGATAGTATATAGCAAGGAGCCGGGCATGATGGAGATAGTACATAGCAAGGAGCCGGGCATGATGGAGATAGTACATAGCAAGGAGCCGGGCATGATGGAGATAGTACATAGCAAGGAGCCGGGCATGATAGAGATAGTACATATCAAGGAGCCGGGCATGATAGAGATAGTACATATCAAGGAGCCGGGCATGATGGAGATAGTACATATCAAGGAGCCGGGCATGATGGAGATAGTACATAGCAAGGAGCCGGGCATGATGGAGATAGTACATAGCAAGGAGCCGGGCATGATGGAGATAGTACATAGCAAGGAGCCGGGCATGATGGAGATAGTACATAGCAAGGAGCCGGGCATGATGGAGATAGTACATAGCAAGGAGCCGGGCAAGATGGAGATAGTACATAGCAAACAGCCGGGCATGATGGAGATAGTATATAGCAAGGAGCCGGGCATGATGGAGATAGTACATAGCAAGGACCCCAGCATGATGGAGAGAGTACATAGCAAGGAGCCGGGCATGATAGAGATAGTATATAGCAAGGAGCCGGGCATGATGGAGATAGTATATAGCAAGGAGCCGGGCATGATGGAGATAGTACATAGCAAGGACCCCGGCATGATGGAGAGAGTACATAGCAAGGAGCCGGGCATGATGGAGATAGTATATAGCAAGGAGCCGGGCATGATGGAGATAGTATATAGCAAGGAGCCGGGCATGATAGAGATAGTACATAGCAAGGAGCCGGGCATGATGGAGATAGTACATAGCAAGGACCCCAGCATGATGGAGAGAGTACATAGCAAGGAGCCGGGCATGATAGAGATAGTATATAGCAAGGAGCGCGGCATGATGGAGATAGTACATAGCAAGGAGCCGGGCATGATGGAGATAGTACATAGCAAGGAGCCGGGCATGATGGAGATAGTACATATCAAGGAGCCGGGCATGATAGAGATAGTACATAGCAAGGAGCCGGGCATGATGGAGATAGTACATATCAAGGAGCCGGGCATGATGGAGATAGTACATATCAAGGAGCCGGGCATGATGGAGATAGTACATAGCAAGGAGCCGGGCATGATGGAGATAGTATATAGCAAGGAGCCGGGCATGATGGAGATAGTACATAGCAAGGAGCCGGGCATGATGGAGATAGTACATAGCAAGGAGCCGGCATGATGGAGAGAGTACATAGCAAGGAGCCGGGCATGATAGAGATAGTATATAGCAAGGAGCCGGGCATGATGGAGATAGTATATAGCAAGGAGCCGGGCATGATGGAGATAGTATATAGCAAGGAGCCCGGCATGATGGAGATAGTACATAGCAAGGAGCCGGGCATGATGGAGATAGTACATAGCAAGGAGCCGGGCATGATGGAGATAGTACATAGCAAGGAGCCAGGCATGATGGAGATAGTACATAGCAAGGAGCCGGGCATGATAGAGATAGTACATATCAAGGAGCCGGGCATGATAGAGATAGTACATATCAAGGAGCCGGGCATGATGGAGATAGTACATATCAAGGAGCCGGGCATGATGGAGATAGTACATAGCAAGGAGCCGGGCATGATGGAGATAGTACATAGCAAGGAGCCGGGCATGATGGAGATAGTACATAGCAAGGAGCCGGGCATGATGGAGATAGTACATAGCAAGGAGCCGGGCATGATGGAGATAGTACATAGCAAGGAGCCGGGCATGATGGAGATAGTACATAGCAAGGAGCCGGGCATGATGGAGATAGTACATAGCAAACAGCCGGGCATGATAGAGATAGTACATATCAAGGAGCCGGGCATGATAGAGATACAGGTAGTACGGAGCAAGGAGCCGGGCAAACACTGACTGGAATCTGTCTTCTATTGTTTTCAATAGGTGGCAGTGACAGATTGCACTGAAAAAAAGAAGTGTCCTGCTCAATCTTGGACAGATTTCACCCTCAGGATAGGCCATTAATATTACATCTGTGGGGGTCTGACAGCCAGGACCCCTGCAGATTAGCTGATCCAATGACCGGTGATGTTAATATACCAGTAGCCACACTGCTCACTCTGCGTATGTGTAATGGTGGACTTAGGGACTGCAGCGGTGTACATTGTATTGTGTTGACATTATCGGTAGCCATGCTGTCTCAGAACAGCCGGACAGCAGAGGTCCAGGCTGTTGGACTCCTCAGATGTAATATGTATAGGCCATTTATAGGAATGATCATGAACCAGGTAGATTAGGATGAACAGCATTCCCTACTTAGGTAACATACCCCACGTTAATCATCTGCTTTTATACTTAATGCATGTGTAACATTGTTTCTGCCATTTCATAGTTCTAGAATTCTATTCATGAATCAGGAATGATCAGGATGAACAATGTTCCCTTTCAATTTTTAGGAAATGGGAGAGCGCCATCAGAACATGCTGGTAGTAGTAGTGTCACAACAGCTAGAGACCCCGGACTCAATGGGAAAGCAGAGGGAGAAATCCAAATTGTTGGAAGATGTGGAGAAGGAAGGAGATGATGGAATGGTGGTGGGTAAAGGAAACCCTCCCTGTGTGCGGATGGCAGCGTCTCTTCCTCCATTAATTAGTAATAGGACTGCCGTGCCCTGCATGTGGGCATCCTCCGAGTAGTGGGGGCACTGGGGATTAAAAATAGCAGAAATGATGGCAGAGCAGAATCCAGAGCTCATGTGATAGTGACGGAGGACGGAGAGTGATTCACAAAGATGATTCCTGCGTCTCTGCTACATACAGACCTTCATCTCCCACCGAGCACAGACATGAGCACTAAGGGAGCGGAGACATGTGGCGGTGCCCAGGGGTGGCTCTGGATGGAGAGGAATCAGACAGCTGTCTGTGGCACACAGCGGGCACACAGCATGTACTGAATGTATAGGGGAAGAGAGGTAGAGGGAGGCGTGGGCACTGATGCTTGGATTTATAATAGATAATATTCTATCTATATAATATCTATCTATCTATCTATCTATCTTCTATCGTATTGGCCAAAAGTATCGCCCCCCTGCAGTCCTGTCAGATAATCCTCGGTGTCCCCCAGATAATGATTACAATCACAAACTCTTTGGTAATATCTTCATTTATTTTGCTTGCAATGAAAAAACACAAAAGAGAATGAAAAAAAAAGTCACATCATTGATCATTTTACACAAAACTCCAAAACTGGTGCGGACAGAAGTATTGGCGCCCTCAGCCTAATACTTGGTAACACAACCTTTAGACACAATAACTGCGCACAACCGCTTCCGCTAACCAGCAATGAGTTTCTTACAAGGCTCTGCTGGAATCTTAGACCCTTCTTCTTTGGCTCCTGCTCGCGGTCCCCCCTGAGATGTGAAGGGGGCCTTCTCCAAACTGCCAAGAGATCTCTCCCCCTCCCCCACAGGTGTTCTATGGGATTCAGGGCTGGACTCATTGCTGCCACTTTACAAGTCTCCAGGGCTTTCTCTCACCACCATTTTCTAGTGCTGACCTGAAGTGTGTTTTGGGTCATTGTCCTGCTGGAAGAACCCTGACCTCTGAGGGAGACCCCGCTTTCTCACACTGGGCCCTACATGATGCTGCACAATGTGTTGGTCGTCTTCAGACTTCATAATGCCATGCACACGGTCAAGCAGTCCAGTGCCAGAGGCAGCAAAGCAATCCCAAACATCAGGGACCCTCCGCCATGTCTGACTGTAGGGGGCGTCTTCTTCTCTTTGAAGGTCTCTTTTTTCCCTGTAAACTCTATGTTGAGGCCTTTTCCTACTTTTGTCTCCTCTGACCAGAGAACATTCTTCCAGAACGGTTTTGGCTTTCTCAGGTCAGTTTTGGCAAACTCCAGCCTGGCATCTGTCTGTGGGTAAGAAGTGGGGTCTTCCTGGGTCTCCTACCATACAGTCCCTTCTCATTCAGACGCTGACGCTGGATAGTACGGGGTGACACTGTTGTACCCTCGGACTGCAGGGCAGCTTGGACTTGTTTGGATGTTAGTCGAGGTTCTTTATCCGCCATCCGCACAATCTTGCGGTGAAATCTCTCGTCAATGTTTCTTTTCCGTCCACATCTAGGGAGGTTAGCCACAGTGCCATGGGCTTTACACTTCTTGATGACACTGTGCACGGTAGACACAGGAACATTCAAGTCTTTGGACATGGACTTGTAGCCTTGAGATTGCTCAGGCTTCCTCACAATTTTGCTTCTCAAGTCCTCAGACAGTTCTTTGGTCTTCTTTCTTTTCTCCATGCTCAATGTGGTCACACAAGGACACAGGACAGAGGTGGAGTCAACTTTAATCCATTTCAACTGGGTGCAAGTGTGATTTAGTTATTGCCACCACCTGTTAGGTGCCTCAGGTAAGTAACAGGTGCTGTTAATTACACAAATTAGAGAAGCATCACATGATTTTTCAAACAGTGCCAATACTTTTGTCCACTCCCTTTTTTATGTTTGGTGTGGAATTATATCCAATTTGGCATTTTGACAATTCTTTTTGTGGTTTCCATTGAAGACAAATTAAATGAAGATAATACCAAAGAATTTATGATTGCAATCATTTTCTTGAAGAAACTGAGTATTATCTGACAGAATTGTAGGGGTGCCAATACTTTTGGCCAACACTGTATCTGTCTGTCTATCTATCAATCAAATTTATCTATCTATCCATCTATCTATCTATCTATCTATCTATCTATCTATCTCCTATCTATCTATCTATCTATCTATCTATCTATCTATCTATCTATATCCCTATCTATCTATATCCCTATCTATCTATCTATCTATCTATCTATCTATCTATCTATCTATCTATCTATCTATCTATCTATCTATCTATCTATCTATATCCCTATCTATCTATCTATCTATCTATCTATCTATCTATCTATCTATCTATCTATCTATCTATGTCTCTCATATCTTCCTATCTGTCAGTATCTAGGTCTATCTCCTATCTATCTATCTATCTATCTATCCTATCTATCTATCTATCTAATACTTGCCAACTCTCTTAGAACATTCTAGAGACTCCGAAAAACAGGGGTGATTTCTTAAATTCCCAGAAGATTGGGCATATCTCTTAGACCTGGAGGCTTGCTCCCACACCCATGGGTTCTCTGTCCTTTACTATGTATTTACATTAACATGCCCAAGTCACAAAAAATCAGAGGGACCTGCTCAAAAAGGGGTGTATTTGTACCCCAAGTTTGCCATTGCCCTAACAAAAGCCTCTAGCTACCCCCATGGCATTCAAAGACCTATTCTAATATATGATAGGATGGGCTAGATCTGTGGGGGACTCATCTACAAGTAATCAAATCCCCTGCAGCGCCACCACAGGGGAAAGAGAGTATTACACATTTTCCATTGAAATCAATGGTCTGGCCATGTAATGCTTGGACATGTTGAGTCCTCCAGAGCAGGAGACACTCTTGTAGCCACTCTCTGGCTGAGATGAGACTCTCTTTAGTAGGGTCTCTTTGACCATTCTGGATGATGGAATCCCACCATTGTTTACAAGGCTATAGCGGCTGGTTAAGAGGACGTATGGCGTAACGTCTGGTATCGGGGCGCTCCCGATCTTGCTTCATTTTGACCTCATCCCCTTGGATTTATTTTAATCTTCCTTTTTGAAGACCCGCTCCTCCTCACCGAGACCCCGAATGAAAGGAGGGGAGAGAAAAACAGAAAAAATAAGAGACTCTTTCTGCCTAAGTTGGTTGATTCTGGATTCTGGTTGCCATGGAAACTATCTGCAGCGGCGGCGGCGGCGGCGCTATGTAATCAGCTGTGCTCTCTGGCCGACTCCCGCTGCTACATTCACTCCAGCTCCCTCCCCGTCTCCATTTATCTTCGGTCCATGTCTTCCCTCGCTTCCCTCCGATCCGCTTTTATTCGGCCTCCTAATTCTCTTTTCCATTTCCGTTTGATTGAGAATAAACCGCCACGTTCTGTCAATGATCAGCGAGCGCCATGTAAATGTCAGCCGGCAGGGGGAAATAAACTCATCACAGGTAGGGTAAGTGCGCAGGACACATGGCGTACCGAAAATACAGCGAGTTTTACCTGCATAGGGTATACATCGTAGATGGACTTGGGACTCTATTACTCTAATCACACACAAAGCTGCAAGAAACAGAAACAGCACCACACTTGTCCAGTGGTGGTGTCTGGTATTGCAGTTCAGCTCTATTGAGCTGACTAAGGCTGAGCTGCAATACCACACTCAACCTGTGACTAGTGTGGCGCTGTTTTTGGCCATGTTTTTCTAATCTTGAACAACCTCCATTCTGTCCCAGATCTCTAAGGCGTGTGATAGACTTTGCGGGGAATACATGTGACCATGACTGGCTTACAAGGTGTAGTTAGAGTATTTAAAGGGATAGTCTCCTGAATTAAAGCCCCTTTTCAGTTTGAAGCAAACCCATTGAACAATTGCATGGATCTAGTTTCAAATACTCCAGACAGAACTAGCTGACTTCTGGAGCTTTCTGGAATCAGATCGGTGGCAATCAGATCAGCTAGTCAGCATCCAGACATGTATTTTCCCTGCAGTGGCCTCTACAGGGGAACTGTAGTATTACATCCTGACTATTCAAATCAATGGCCTGCAGTAAGGATATGTGTTTGCCAATACATCACAATGGGGGTCCCAGCAGGCGAACCCTTCTATGACATTCATTCATTCACTCTAATAGGTGACATTACACGACTCCATGATAGTCGGCCATGTCATGTCTTGTTTCTTTCCCAGTTTTATTATAATCTATTATATTTTTGGAGATGGTTTTCAACTAGGGATTAAGTAAAGCTCCCCCGCAGCTGTGCCTGCTCTATGAGAAGATTATGTATGCGGCAAGCTGTGCGCCCAGAAGGGTCAGGACAGGGCGGAATATAATACCATTGAGAGTATTGTGGGTAGTGTATCCAAGACGTAGTGTATAATAATACTGTACAACCCACACCAGCAAAGTATAGGTCTAATATAAGAGCATGAACAGAACTGCACAATAGTGACCCTATATAAACCATTATTAGGGTGATCAGAATACAGAATGTAACTCAGGATCAGCAGAATAGTGAGCGCAGCTCTGGAGTATAATACAGGATAAGTAATGTAATGTATGTACACAGTGACTGCACCAGCAGAATAGTGAGCGCAGCTCTGGAGTATAATACAGGATAAGTAATGTAATGTATGTACACAGTGACTGTACCAGCAGAATAGTGAGCGCAGCTCTGGAGTATAATACAGGATAAGTAATGTAATGTATGTACACAGTGACTGCACCAGCAGAATAGTGAGTGCAGCTCTGGAGTATAATACAGGATAAGTAATGTAATGTATGTACACAGTGACAGTACCAGCAGAATAGTGAGTGCAGCTCTGGAGTATAATACAGGATAAGTAATGTAATGTATGTACACAGTGACTGTACCAGCAGAATAGTGAGTGCAGCTCTGGAGTATAATACAGGATAAGTAATGTAATGTATGTACACAGTGACTGCACCAGCAGAATAGTGAGCGCAGCTCTGGAGTATAATACAGGATAAGTATAAGATGAGTAATACAATTCCTTTTGTCACTGAATCCCTCTCTCTGTATACGCTATATACCAGGGCTCGGTGGTAGACATAATCTTCTTGCCTGCTAACAGTATTCCAGACGTCTCATTATCACCTTTATTTAATGCAATCTTTATCATCACAATTTCGCTTTCTTCTGGCGTTGTTTGTCCCGCCCTTCCTCCTTAGATAAAATCCCATTATTATCTCACGCCTATGAATTCATTTCCATTTTGTCCTCAGATATAATTGCAGGATCTCGTCTACAATTCACAGGACAATTCTGCGCTCCTGTTTGTACACACAACGCCGCGCCTCGCTCACACCTCCCTCCATGCCCCGGGCGCAGATAAACCTTATTAATTTGATACATTATTTTGTCTATTGAACTTGTCGTAGTAAAATTGTACCCAAATATTCCTTGATGAAATCTGAATAAATCAGCATATCATTATCTGCCTTTTGGGAGTTGCCCCTCCCACTCCCCTTCATCGCCACCAATGAGAAGCTCAGACCGTTTTATGATGGAGAGGACGGAGTAAGTAGTAAGTGACCCGGAGGAACGCTTCGCTTAGATTAAAAAGAACCTCATGTATCTTGTTACCTAGCAACTGTTCACGAGCGTGAATACAACCGCAGGTATAGTGCGAAGAGCGCGGGCCTGATAAACAATCGGTACCAGAGTCTACAAGCCTCCTTATGGCAGGTTACAAATGACAGACTCCAAATTTACCCCATTATAGTCAGGGTGGGTCCATCAAACTCATACCTCCCAACCGTCCCGATTTCACCGAATTCGTGAATGTCCCGCAGTCCCGGTCGGCGGGAGGTATGTCCTGATTTCAACATATAAGCGAGTAAAGCTCCGGCTTCGGCGTGTAGGCGCGATGTGATGACGTCACATTAGGCCTACAACTATGTGAGTGGAGTGAGAGAGCGGCGGGGGAGCGTTGGAAGGTGAGTGTAAGTATTTGTATTAAACATTGAGGGGAATGTAATGTAGGGGGCCTATGATACTTGGGGCATATGGGGGGGGAGAACGGCATGACACTGGGGCAGATGAGGGGGGGAGAACGGCATGACACTGGGGCATATGAGGGGAGGAACAGCATGGCATTGAGGCAGATGAATGGGAGAAGAACGACATGACACTGGGGCAGATAAAGGGGGGGGAATGATATGACACTGGGGCAGAGGAAGGAGGGAGACATGAATCTGGGGGCAGAGATGGGGGGACATGAATCTGGGGGCAGAGATGGGGGGACATGAAACTGGGGGCAGAGATGGGGGACATGAATCTGGGGGCAGAGATGGGGGGACATGAATCTGGGGGCAGAGATGGGGGGACATGAATCTGGGGGCAGAGATGGAGGGACATGAATCTGGGGGCAGAGATGGGGGACATGAATCTGGGGGCAGAGATGGGGGACATGAATCTGGGGGCAGAGATGGGGGGGACATGAATCTGGGGGCAGAGATGGGGGACATGAATCTGGGGGCAGAGATGGGGGACATGAATATGGGGGCAGAGATAGGGGACATGAATCTGGGGGCAGAGATGGGGGGACATGAATCTGGGCACAGAGATGGAGAGAGACATGAATCTGGGGCAGAGATGGGGGACATGAATCTGGGGGCAGAGATGGAGGGGGGACATGAATCTGGGGGCAGAGATGGAGGGACATGAATCTGGGGGCAGAGATGGGGGGACATGAATCTGGGGGCAGAGATGGAGGGGGGACATGAATCTGGGGGCAGAGATGGGGGGACATGAATCTGGGGGCAGAGATGGAGGGACATGAATCTGGGGGCAGAGATGGGGGGACATGAAACTGGGGGCTGATAAAGGGGTTATATGAAACTGGGAGAGATGGAGGGGGGGAATATAATTTACAGGTGACTATAGGAGGATTATACTGTGTGAGGGCACATGAAAAATGAATGAGAATGGGTGGAGTCAACATAAAAGTGGGCGGAGCTAGGTTTGCCACAGCGTACACGCACGCCGCATATTTTGTCCCTCTTTCGGCTCTTCGAAAGTTGGGAGGTATGGTCAAACTCAGTGTGTAACCGCGGTTTTAGTGGACCGACTCTCAGACCCAAAGAACGGAGAGCCAGTGCTAGTGTGAACCTGACATTATACATATTCCCAATACAATAAGAACCTTCTGCTTTGTGATACTTGATGTTCCTCTATTAATCCTCCTGGAAATATAGGAATACATTAACATCGGGGTGTTACCAGTTGGCGGCGTGACTCTACGCAGTTTTACACTGTCCAATCAGAGCTGACAATATCAGACACCCCCTTTGTTATAGACGGTAACACCCAGTGGTCAATTCATTCATACATTTCTAAGAGGGATAACAGAGAGACGCCACAAGGACAGCTCCATTGGTGAGGGGCAACTATAGAGGAAGGGTACATAGCGATAGGACGAACTCAATCTGCCAAAAGAATCTGTGGAAGACATATCTATGGGATGGGCCGGTGTCTCCTAAGTGCTGAGTAAACCATGAATAAGCCCGGTTTCCAAAAATTTTGTACTCGACAAACCCGAACCGCTATTATGCTCTATATAATAAGTGGAGGCCCAAGTATCAGGACGTCATCTCGCCTTTGGCTACGATGGACACCCATGGATACCATTATAGTCAATGGGCTCTGCTTTAGTGGTCCGTCTCTCCATATTTTGGGTCCCCTAATGGACCAAATGTCAGAGAGGCGACACTAGTGTGAACCCATGGTGGCCCTAATATAGTTACAACTCTGTGGGAATCTCATGGCTACTCCTGCAGTCATCTCCGAGGCCGGGCAGGCGTCTCACCACCACCACCTTGATTGTATGCCTGACTTTTTCCTATTTAGCTGCAGACTGGCATTGAGCTTACACATCCAGATACATCACATACATCTTGTCATAGCTTTATCTGTATATCATTGTATCCCAGATAAGAGCCTGCAGTCCTATGTAACACTACAGATCACTGGTGCGCTCGGCTCTGCTACATCTGTATCTGTGCTTGTTTGCAGTTATTTGGGCTCTGGAGGAAGCCGCCATATGTACAGCTAAAGTCTGTCTAGCAAACATGATATTGCTGAGGGGCAGTCGGCGTGTGGGCGGATAAACATAGGTTCAGCTATCTCCACTTATAATAGACTTTCCTCCCTCGGATTCATTGGAATAATTCCTCTGCTGTGAACAGGCGTCTATATGAGCGCTTCTTTGTCCCAGTTGCATTGTCTCTCACCAGTTTAATTGTCCTATTAACTGAGAGCCTTGGCGTAATAGCGCTGCGTGTCTTCCCCATCACAGTAAATAACAGGCTACGGCCAGAAGTATACGCAGCCACAGATTGGGTCTAAATCCAATATAAAGGGGGTCTCCAAGGGTAAATACAGATCACTAATGCAAACCTCCCTATGACAAAACTTCTATTGTACACCCATCATTGTCATTGGAACATAGCTGGATATATCCAAGGGCACAAGAGACTTTTTGGATGCCTAGGGAGGCGTTTCAGTAAGTTCCCCGGCGGCCATTGCTTTCTTTTATAAGCCATTAACTCTATTCACACATGGCAGATTTGTTGCAGAAATTTCTGCACTGCAAACCCGTCCCGTTCATTGGATTGGGGTTGTTCTGAGAAGCATGTGGATTTCTGCAGGCCCCAGTCTAAATTTCAGAAATATATTTGATGGGCCGCTTCCCTTTATACACATGCAGGCTTGGCCGAGTGTGTATGTGTTGTCAATGGGGAGCGGGGAGTATGCTGCTTATCTCCTCACGTGTCCGATCCTCTTTCCCTTGACCTCATCTCTTGGGGGATTAGTCGGGAGACCACTCACATATCACATGGTTGGCGTATCTTGTGTATATGGCCATCTGCAAATGGTTTACCCACGAGGAACACGTGGTCCCTATACACAGGATATAGGACATGTATGGAGGGGTCAGTTTACCACCATTTGGTGATAATGGGGGACTACCAGGGATCATAATTTTTGATGTCGGCATCCAGGACCATCATGCACTGCCAACATTTTTGCAAACTCTGTCTGCCCATTAAATAAACCCACCGCTTTCTTGTGAACGCTTTCTTGGCGTGACCAGAAGATAAGTGGCAGGACCGAGAGATCGGCGATGCAGGAGCATTCTGCTGGGCCCGGGGGATTGGCCCACTCCTCCAGGTCTATGGGAGGCTCCTGACAATTCAAGGATACTAGGGATAGATAGAGGGGGTGCAGCGGTAGCTACTTTTGCTACTGGGCCGTGGACCCTGAATGAGCCCCAAAGAACCCTCTGCAGCATAAAATGTACCACTCTTCTAAATGGTACATGGTAGGGGCCCATTATAGATTTTGCATTTAGGCCCTGGATCTTCAAGCTACGCCTCCGCCACTTCTAGTACTACGTCCTGGTGCCAGCGTAGATCGCCTGATATAACATGAACAATCTTCACTTGGCACGGAGCGCAGAAGCCGCCGCAGTCCGTGATTAATCGCCATAGCCAGATAATAGGCCTGTGCTTGCTCCAGCAGCGAAAGCTTTATCTTAGAGTCTGAAGCCCCGCTGACTCGGTGTCACAGCATCTATTCTCAGGAGCTGCTGCTTCCCTGGAAATGCTGACGACAGCTAATTTCGGAAAATTTTTTTTCTAAAGCTTGCCCAGTATAATGCAAAACTGCTAAACCGTGCATGCTGACAATGCAGAGCCGCATACGCGAGGCCTCCGGGTGCAGTGCAGAGTCAGAGCCGCAAGATGATGGGGATTTCCTTCTGTCATAAGATTATCATTGCAGACTAGGAGGGATTCCTACACTTAGTGATGCAGGCCTGGAGCGCGCCGAAGCGGAGGACACCGCCTGTATCCTGACCGGGGGACATGGGGCATTACCTGGGATAACAAATAGGGGTAACTGTAGATCTGCACCCTGAGATGGTTGCGGAGAATTACGTGGACTTTTCAATACAGACAATACCAGCCATATGATGGGTGTGACACGTGAATATAGGCCTAAGGGCTTATTCACACCACCGCACAAAACGGACATGTGGTGGTCATTTTGGCAACGTTCGTCACGAGTCCATTTTGCGAACACATTGTATGCAATGTATCTATTCACACATCTGGTTTTCATGACGATCCGTTTTTTTCTAGGCCGGCGGAGGAAGTTGGAAAGAACTGTATGGAGGTGCCATTAAAAAATACATCTTATCCCACAAAAAATAAGTTTATAGGTACAACTCTAAAAATTTATGGCAGGGAGGGGAACAAGGGGTTAAAGGACAGTCCTAAAGACTTCTCGTATATACATTTGATAGTGGAGTAAGTCATGTCCATTCACTTCAGAGGGCTGGGGTTGATCCCTGGAAAGGGGCTTGGTTTTTTTGGGACTGTAAAGGCAGAGGGATCTAAGTTTTCAACTTTCTGATTTTTTGTTAATTTTTTTTTTTTTCACTCTGCATCCATGTAGGTAAGAAGTAGAATCATGGCTGAGAATTCGCTATTATAGACGGCGAAACCTTTCCTTTCCTTAAGTGTCATTTCAATGAGTTCAATTACCTGATAATTTTGTTGTGAGGCGGCCGTCGTGACTAAGCAGGCCCCCGATGGGTTAACCAGTAGTTATAAGAGCCGGCAGAGCATGTATGGCGCTGTTATAGCCTTTCAGATCTAACCTTTGTCAAATGTTGGACCGCCGCGCTTGCGGAGGGCGGCGAACGTCTAGTAAAGGTCACACGTGTAGAGGAAGTGGCAGCTAGAAGTCATCGATGTGCACAGCAGGGATCTCCCAAAGTGACCCCAGAACATCTCCAAAGCCAACGCTCGCTTTCTTAGAGGAGTTGCATAAGTCTTCACGCCTCAGTCATTCATAGACATGACACCCGTCTCACAATACAAAGACCAGGAGTGATCGGGCTGGAAGGAGCAGAGGTAGACAGAGGACAGAGTATTTGGGTCTTGCAGAAATCTTATTCAGTCCTGTGTTAATGGGTTAAATCCTGACTGCCTAAAAGAGTCCCCGTCACCCCTCCTGAGATCTGATAGGTCTATTTTGACATATAGAACAATTTTAGGTCATCTGTTCTCAGAAACCTGTGTTGTTCCTCTGTTATTCCTCCTGGCAAAGTATGACAAAGAACTGTGTGATACGTTCCACAACCGCTGCATATTTTGAGACAATGGGGCAGATTTATTAATCCGGTCTAGGATTTAGGCCTCCGAGGGTTCGGGCTGAGGGGCTTCCCCCAGAAGGCACTTGGATGGCGCGCGTGTACGTTCCGTGCTGCATTGATTTTAATGGTGGGTTCTCTTCTGATCCATTATCGTTGAACTAGATAAGACCTAGTCTATAAAACGCCATAAAAGTTGCAGCCACCTACGATTAACAACATGGGCATGAGGAGTGAATGACGCTGACCCGCAATACCATTCACAGCCTATGGGCAGGTGTGGTGCTATTTTTGGACAGCCATATTTTTCGAATCCTGGGCATCCCCTTTAAATATTCTGTCCTTTATACATAAGAACAGGATTTTTCATGAAAAGTGTCGTGATGTTCTAGAAATCGCTCCTGTGAGACATTCCTGGCCTGTAAATGGAGAAATATTCAGCGTCTTACTGTGTAGTAATGGCCGACCGTCCATCTGCGCTCAGAGAGGAGGTGATAACATGGAGGCCGTGGGCGTGCAGGAGGTTGTGCCGCTCTCCGCAGTTTACACGACGTTACAGTAAACTGGTCACGTCTGCGCAGGAGGAAACGACTGATGAAAGATCAACCTGAGAAAAACTGGATTTACCCTTTAAAATCAGAATGAAAAGGAAATATTCACCACTAGAGAGACTGTGGAGACAGGTGAGATACATGACCTGCACTACCACATATAACCTGTACAGAAGTGTGGCGCTGTGTTAAGAAAGCAGTCTTGGTTTTTCTATTCCTGGACATCCCCTTTAACAGCGCTGTTCCCAGTTTCTCTGTGTGTCCCCATAGTTAAAGGGGTTGGCCAGTGTTTTCTTTATTTTGGACGTTGGGGTTCCATGCTGGTTCCGACTCTGGGTCACGTGATCAGAACCTGCCATCGTTCCCCAGGTTGCTCCTCTCATCTCCCCCATTTTAACTTCTAGTTACCTGTACCATGGGGACTGGCTTTACTATAGTCGTCCAAACCCCAAAGACAGGAAACCCCAATGACCAAATGGACTTGTTAGATGACCCGGACAGCGGGTATTCAATTCCTCTGCAGCGCCACTACAGGAGATAAGCAGTATTACACCGTACCCATTGAAATCAATGGGCTGGAAGCGTAACATGGATATGCCAAACCCCTGCCGATCAGCAATTACCTGGCTACAGATAAATATTATTCATGACGTGAGGATTTACACTGGCTGGTTGACTTAGAAGATTGATTCAGGACCCAAAATCCGGCGTACGGAGACCCTATTACGTATCCAGATCATTACCTGGCGATTAGCTTCAATCATAGCCTGGGGTTACCTGTAATGGGTTAAACAGCGGAATAAAAGTGTCAGGAGCGCAGTTGAGGCCATTGATTTCTATAATTTTATCACCATCGGAGCCACTTTCCATATTATGAGCTATCGATTCCCGCACTTTATGAATTACCCCTCGGCTGTTCATACAAATATATGTTTAAATGAAAGTCGGGATTTACTGAAATGGCGCGCCCTGCGTCGGTCATATTAGTTGTGGGTTATTACCCGGGTGAATACGGGGGTTGGGTATGGGATTATGGTATACACTACAGGATTTGATACCAGATATGGGCTGAGCATGAATAACCTATCTGCAAAATAGTGAGCCTATTAATATGGTGTCATTATTTAGCAGGTGGATGGCGTCCTTTGTGTCCAGCCTGATACAGTAACCTCCCGGGTGCGGCCTGCTGTGTGTATAACATTATAGTCTTAGTCTGTGCTCGCTGGCGTCAGATACACCCCAATTATTAGGAGGCAGAGGTCTGTTAATAATCCTGGCGTATGTCAGGAGGAGAATACGCCAGCAAGCAGCTGTAGATGGTACCTACGCCAAAAAACTGGAATAAGTCATCTTGAATATGTCAGGCTATCACTAGCCAACCCTATCCACCAGTTTAGAAATTAACATGGGTGATGAGAAGAGGGGAAAGCCGTTTTTTTGGTCCAATGTCAACCTTCCTGCACCAAATACCCCCCGTCAAAAAAAAAAAAAAACCTTTAGAAAAGACCATAAATGAGATCCTATAAAGATCAAGGTGCCGCCATCTCTCCTGCATCAGTGTCATAGACTTCAGGAATCAGGAATTATCTTATAGGAGCCTCAGTCGGACACTGCATAGCCCTATAGTAGAGTCCTAGACGACCCCTGAGGGACAGGCCCACCACAATACTAAGGATCCTCCGGTGGGTCCAGGCCCTAACACAATAAGGGAGGAATTTGCCATGTGTTTGGGGGCCAGTTCTACCATGTGAAGACCAGCAGAAGCCACCCAAATCTGAAGAGTACTATGGACTATTTCCTAGGTTGTTGGAGGGTGAACCCCGGAATTATCTTACAGAACACTGCATAGCCCTATAGTAGAGTCCTAGACAACCCCTGAGGGATCCTCCGGTAGATTCTCGTCCCTATAAATATGAATGAAATCTGCAATTAATTCCTCTCTGCACAACCTACTGTACATGAGGATCCCGGTAATTGCATCTCGCCCGGCCGATACTTCATCCAACCACATTACCAAGAAGAATCCCGGATATCTAATAATTGTGGATGAATTATTTCCTAGGGCGGAATGATTAGTTTTATCATTTTTGCAAATCCTTTACATCAGTCGCTTCCACTTAGCAAGAGCAAGGTATATTGATGAAGTAATGAAGTGGAAGCGGCAGCGGCGGCCGCCAATTATACAACATTTAGTTTTTAATTTTATCGCCGTCTGGGAAGTCGAACAGCTCAGCACAAAAAAGTCGCCTTTGAAGCTCGACCCCCGGCCATCATGTTTGTCTTCTTGGGGTCAAATTCTACTTAGAAGTAAAATTCTGCCGTTGTGTTGTGTTCTTTGGGTTGGACAAGTCACCGTTTTACTGAGGGCCTGGTCATTTACCTATTTAGAGCAATGGCCGCGCCCTCACTGCTCTACATTGGACCACAATGGCAAACCTTAACTTGACACACCGTTGCAGGAAGAGTTAAATTGACACAAAGTGACAAACGTTGACCATGTAATGCGGCGATACACCAGATCGGAATTTCTCTGTCCATTTGGTTGATTTAGGGACGGTGTTACCAATCTACAAGGACCGGGACCCAATTTGGTCAGGGGTCTTCATCATGTCTCAGTCGTGCACATGGTGAGATACCACAGGGCAGAGCGGATACATTTCCTAGACGTGACTTTGACATCTGGGTTACAGACCAGACTGTGCCGCTCATTACAAGAAGCCGGGAAATGATCATCAAAAAAGTTTTAGAATAAACATTTGCCGCCATGTAGCGGATCCCCCGTGTATTACAATCAGTGCGGAGAAGAGGCGGCTAGCGATGCGTGATTCCTGCCAGTGCCAGTGGATGCCTCCGCAGTGCCGGGCATGTCATTATTAATCCCCCCACTGCTTCTGTTTCTTTATGCATATTTAGCGCCACGCCACACACAACTAATGAGCTACAATCTATTCCCACCGGGAGAACAGATACAAGAGCAGGTTTAGGGGAGAATCAATATGTTCAAGGATTTCATGCAATAACAATCCGATTCTTGTTGTTGAAGTGCAGATTGCAGTAGCTGGAAACATATCTGACATTATGGAATCGATTCTGTATCAATACGAGGTCCATTTCCTGATACAGGCCATTAAAGAAGCACTCTAGTAACAGCGACACTTCTTATACATTTCAAATGGAGCCTAGGAGTAGTAAGATTTTATTGAGTAACTTGGGGACAACTTTGTTTTGTGGTTATGTGCTCCCTTCTGGAGCACTGACCTCTCCGCTCCTCTTATTCACACAGTATTTCCTGTATGAACAGGAGGTCAATCTTACAATTGGGACTTTAGTAGATTTGCTTTGATAGTGCGGCCTCCTGCTCATACAGACAGCACCCTGTGCATCAGAGGAGCAGAGAGGAGGACAGTGCTCCAGAGGAAAGCACATAACCTCATAAGGATTCACAATGCTTCTTTTGTCAAGCACAAAAAAGCAGCCTCGAAATGTACACAGTTTACAGCCCTAGTTTTTGGAGCAGATTTTAAAATGCAGCCTCTTTTTTGGTGCTGCTTTTGTGGAGTTTTTCGACACATGGTGCAGTCTTTTCAGCCTCCCTTTGACTTCAATGGGAATAGAGCTGCAATACTGGTACACTATACCTGGACCAGAGACAATTGTGTCTGATTCTGTGTTGTATATAGTATAGATGTCGGGACAAGCCGTATAATAACACTAAGATGACTCTGCTGACTCATATATTGACACTAAGAGGACTCTGCTGACTCGTATAATGACACTAAGATGACTCTGCTGACCCGTATAATGACACTGAGATGACTCTGCTGACCCGTATATTGACACTAAGATGACTCTGCTGATCCGTATAATGACACTGAGATGACTCTGCTGACTCGTATATTGACACTAAGATGACTCTGCTGACCCGTATAATGACACTGAGATGACTCTGCTGACTCGTATATTGACACTAAGATGACTTTTCTGATCTGTATAATGACACTGAGATGACTCTGCTGACCCGTATAATGACACTGAGATGACTCTGCTGACCCGTATTGTGACACTGAGATGACTCTGCTGACTCGTATATTGACACTAAGATGTCTCTGCTGATCCGTATAATGACACTGAGATGACTCTGCTAAACTGCCCCAGTCTGCACAAAAAGGACAAAAACTGTGATATGTCAAATATCAGTCTTTTGTGTGTTCCACTGAATTTCTTTCAGTGGGTTGTATAACAATAGAAAACCATGACTGCTTTCTTCCATAAACAGCGCCTCTGTTGTCCATAGGCTGCATGCAGTATTGCAGTATTTACATGTATACCAGACAATGTCTATAGATAAGAGTGGCGCAATGTGTACAGAAAAAAGCAGCCATATTTTTGTAACACTTTAAAGGGGAACTGGAGATTTTAACTTTAACCCTACAGAGACTAAAGAGGATTTCCACTCGATGAATTTTTCTATCTATCACCACGCACATATTTTCAGACGAGATTGTGAGAACCTGCGCGGTTATTGCCCTGTCTGTAATAAATGTTATTAGCCCCATCGAGCAGCTCATCACCGGGAGGATCCACGGAGCGCCACGCCACCACCGCCATGTCTTAATGCAATGAAGTGGGAGCCAATTCAATTATCCGCATTGTTCAGGATGAATAAATGTATTTCATTTCACACAAAGCAATAAATATATCCCCGATATTTCAGGCCTTTGGGGATAATATCTGCATATTTTAATATATTTTTGCACTCGGCTTGATTCAACTCTCCTAATGTGGAAGCTTATTTGGTCTGTACGTCATTAGATGTCCTGTGACCTTGTCTCATCTGGAAAGGGATCATTATTGGTGCAGATGGTTCCCTGACTATGTCCGCCATGGTATCTGGGCCTCGTTGATTGGGTACGGTGTATGGGTGACACCGATCCGCAGCATTCAGTGTATACCAAGCACACTGCACTACATTGTATAGTGGCTGTTGTTGGTATTGCAGCTTAGTCTCATTCACTGGAATGAGACTGAGCTGCAAACAGATCACGCGATGAATGAATGTGACCTATGAAGAGGTAGTGGCCCTCAACTAAATGGTGTGGTCTTCGATCAGCTGGTCTGTCGGGATCCCGGATACTGTATCATCAGATATGGACGTCCTATTCTAAGGCTATGAATATGAATAACAAAACAGGACGAGAGGCAAAATGTACGGTAGACTAATATTGGTGAGGATCAGGTTGATTAAAAAATGTCTAAAAATTGCATTTCCTTAAAAAAAAAAAGTCAACATCGATACCAAACTTATTATTTTACAATGCTATACCTCTAGGGAAGGAGTCATGAACCTTCTACTTTACTGTAGACGTCCAGTGAACCAGCCATGAACCCCTACACTCCCAATGACCTTCAGAGACCAAGCCATGGACCTCTATACTACCTTAGATCATCAGAGAAGCAGCTATGAACCCCTACACTACCCTAGACCATCAGAGAAGCAGCCATGAACCCCCTACACTACCCTAGACCATCAGAGAAGCAGCCATGAACCCCTACACTATCCTAGACCATCAGAGAAACAGCCATGAACTCCCTACACTACCCTAGACCATCAGAGAAGCAGCCATGAAACCCTACACTACCCTAGACCATCAGAGAAGCAGCCATAAACCCCTACACTATCCTAGACCATCAGAGAAACAGCCATGAACTCCCTACACTACCCTAGACCATCAGAGAAACAGCCATGAACTCCCTACACTACCCTAGACCATCAGAGAAGCAGCCATGGAACCCTACACTACCCTAGACCATCAGAGAAGCAGCCATGAACCCCTACACTACCTTAGACCATCAGAGAAGCAGCCATGAACCCCTACACTATCCTAGACCATCAGAGAAGCAGCCATGAACCCCTACACTACCTTAGACCATCAGAAAAGCAGCCATGAACCCCTACACTACCCTAGACCATCAGAGAAGCAGCCATGAACCCCTACACTACCCTAGACCATCAGAGAAGCATCCATGAACCCCTACACTACCCTAGACCATCAGAGAAGCAGCCATGAACTCCCTACACTACCATAGACCATCAGAGAAGCAGCCATGAACCCCCTACACTACCCTAGACCATAAGAGAAGCAGCCATGAACTCCCTACACTACCCTAGACCATCAGAGAAGCAGCCATGAACTCCCTACACTAACCTAGACCATCAGAGAAGCAGCCATGAACTCCCTACACTACCCTAGACCATCAGAGAAGCAGCCATGAACTACCTACACTAACCTAGACTATCAGAGAAGCAGCCATGAACTCCCTACACTACCCTAGACCATCAGAGAAGCAGCCATGAACCCCTACACTACCCTAGACCATCAGAGAAGCAGCAATGAACCCCTACATGAAGCCTATCATTGACCACAAAGGAACCACAGCAATGAAGCTCTCCACTACCATAGATCACCACATTAGCAGAAGTGAACCCCTCCACTACTCTAGACCAACAGGAATACAGACAATAAACTCTACACTGTCCTAGACCACCAGGGCAACAGACGTGTAACACAGAGCACTAAGGAAGCAAAATGTAACCCTTTCACTACCCTAGACCACCAAGAATATACACACTGTAGAAATTACAAGACAATAAAGAAAATTAGCCATACTTCATCCTAGACCAGCAGAATATCAGATATTTACTCCTACATCACAAGGAAAGCAGCCATTCACCCCTTCACTACCCAAGATCACTAGTGAGCAGGCATCATAAGGGTTTCCAGGATTTATAGCATATAGGTTACGGCCTCTTCAAACAGCTGATCTTTGGGGGTCCCGGTTATTGGACCCCGACTGACTAAGCCTGTAAAACCACTTTAACCCCATTCTTCCCAAGATTTGAACCCTGATGTAGACAAATTTCCAGCATACTTACTTTATCAATTCCTTGTGGCTCTCAAGACCTCTGCTCGCAGGATGCAATTCTCATAGCCGCGCACCGCGTGGCCCGGACAGATTTGTATCCACTGAAGGTTCCCATTAAACGTCAGCAAGCAGAGATATTAAAACCCATGAAAATGCAATAGAAAAATGGTCCTGACATTTTATCACATAAAAGATAACCTCTATTTGCCGGATCGGCGATATCCCTTTAAGTGCGCCTTTACACCATCACGGAGATTAATACGTAACATATTTGCCTTTGCAGCTTCAGCTAAAATCTGATCCTATAACTAATTAATTTCCCCGCCTTCGCGCCTGAGCATCATTTCCTCGCCCTCCCCGGGGGCCACTGAAAACTGGAACCAAGAGCCACCGAGACTTCGAAGTAGTGAGATTGATCTTGCATTCAATAGCTTCATTTACCCGGCCACCTAATTGCCATTACATTCCAATTAAAAGCAATATGCCGCCTGTAATTAGATACCTGGCTTATTCCCCCGGCTGGGTCTTCATGATTTTCACAGTCAATTGCATGATGTGAAATTTTTTTTTTTTTCAACTTTTCGAAACTTTTCTCATTGCGATTCTCACCCGCCTGCTATGCCCAGGGACCCATGCTTCATGCCGCAGCCTCGTCCTAACCTTCTCTCCGCAACAGTCAATACAATCACTTATCCCAGCAGACAGCGTGCGGCTCATTACGCCGGCCGCATCTTCCAATCGCTCTGTTTACTGGCAGGTACGTTTCCAAAATGTAATTTATCTTTCCGTCCTCTACGTAGGTTCCCATAGCGTTCCTATCTATCAGGAAGTATGTGGAGAAACGGGCACTTAAAATGCCAAGACCAATTAAGATGGAGTAGCTTAGCGGCGTGATTAACATATTCCGTGCTAAGTTTGTGACTGGCGGATTAGACCTCCATCCCCCTGGTGCGTTGGGAGACTATTTGGTTAAATATCAGCTGGCCGGGATCTAGAAGGAGGCAATTGAGATTTATCTAGATTTTGATCGATAGATTGGATGACATCGCTCAGTCAAGGGTGATTGTAGAACATAGCCCTGGTCTTAAAGGGAATGTCACCAGAACCCAACATATCACCCCAGCCCTGCAGATAGATAGGTTATAATCACCTGGATCAAACAGTGGTTTCCCATTGTGAATCACTGCCTCCATTCCGGAGATATTGTGGGTTTTGTCAATAAGCAAATGAGCTCTTTGGAGCAACAAGGGAAGTGTCAATGCCCCAAAGAGGTAAGTGGAAACATTTCGGCAAAGAGCTCATTTGAATCTTGACAAAAATACGGTTCTGGTGACAGTAACCTATCTATCTGCAGGGCCAGGGTGATATGCTGGGTCTGGTGACAGTAACCTATCTATCTGCAGGACTGGGGTGATATACTGGGTCTGGTGACAGTAACCTATCTATCTGCAGGACTGGGGTGATATGCTGGGTCTGGTGACAGTAACCTATCTATCTGCAGGACTGGGGTGATATGCTGGTTCTGGTGACAGTAACCTATCTATCTGCAGGGCTGGGGTGATATGCTGGTTCTGGTGACACTAACCTATCTATCTGCAGGGCTGGGGTGATATGCTGGTTCTGGTGACACTAACCTATCTATCTGCAGGGCTGGGGTGATATGCTGGGTCTGGTGACACTAACCTATCTATCTGCAGGGCTGGGGTGATATGCTGGTTCTGGTGACACTAACCTATCTATCTGCAGGGCTGGGGTGATATACTGGGTCTGGTGACAGTAACCTATCTATCTGCAGGGCTGGGGTGATATGCTGGTTCTGGTGACAGTAACCTATCTATCTGCAGGGCTGGGGTGATATGCTGGTTCTGGTGACAGTAACCTATCTATCTGCAGCACTGGGGTGATATGCTGGTTCTGGTGACAGTAACCTATCTATCTGCAGGACTGGGGTGATATGCTGGGTCTGGTGACAGTAACCTATCTATCTGCAGGACTGGGGTGATATACTGGGTCTGGTGACAGTAACCTATCTATCTGCAGGGCTGGGGTGATATGCTGGGTCTGGTGACAGTAACCTATCTATCTGCAGGACTGGGGTTATATGCTGAATTATGTGTTGTCTCTTCCTTCTATGTTTGGATATTTATCCTTCTGTGTGGACGTATGTCCTTCCATCTGCCTTGTCTGATCAATGTCCTAGTCTCTGTCTGCCATGTTTGCAGGCAATGTCCTTCTGTCATGTATTTCAGTCTATCAGCCTATATATCTGCTAGCTGTGCCTTTGGGTTTCTGTATGTCCCTTCATATTGTCTGTACCTTTGCTACCTGTGACCATCGGTCTTCTGCCTTGTTTGTAGCTCTGCTACCTGTCCTTATGTCCTACCTCAGGTTCCAGCTTCAGACCCGATCTCTGTTATCTGTATGTTCTGGTCTGTTCCTGATTCAGTACCAGTTACCTACTGTATTCATGTTTTCAGTATAGCCATAGTTGGCAATGATTTTGGGAGTCCAGGTCCTAGTTCAGCTTCGATATCTGATCCATCTTTCACTAACCTGTGCTAAGCGGGCCCAAGTCATAAAAAAATATTTCCACTGGTGTGACCTTTTAAATACACAAAATATCATCATATGCAGAAATTTTACATGAAATTCCAGAAACAGACCCATTCCTGTCTATAGGTACTGGACTGCAATACCAGTCACAACCTGTGGTCAAGTGTGGCGCTATTTTGGGAAGAAAGCTGCCATGTTTTTCTAATGACATCCAGCCTACTTGTGATTTGTAGCATGGCTTTGTTTAGAAAAGGTTAAAGGTGATGCCACACCAAAGCAGTGCTCTGCCCCTTCATTCTCAGGATTGTTGAGGGTCCCAAAAATTGGCCTCCCACTGATCATAAAGTGAAGCCTATTGCACTACTCTAACCCCCATCACCTATAGCCAAGTATTGTCTTTTTATGCCCCCCAAATGGATGTTTAGGCAGCTGCCTATCCTGCCTACCTTGTCCTGGCCCTCTTGGTCACCTCCTCCACACAGTACCCAAGAACAGAGGTTGGATCAATGAGATAGACACCCCATTATAGGGCCCCATGGCGTCTACAGGAACACAATGTTTGCCCTTGAACTGGATCTTGAAAACTGAGAAATTTGGGCTAAAACTGGGAAATCCCTGGAATAAGTCCTACCGATGGCGAATACTAAGTGTCAGGCTCCGACAACTGGAATGACAACCGCTCGCCCCCGAATGTTTTACACCAAGAATCGTGTATTTCTGATGTCACCTGAAGCTAATAATAGTCTGATTTATGGTAAACGCTGGGAAGAGATGCGGTTCACGATGTCTTGGACAGGAGAACAGATGGCAAGTCAGAAGCAGCTGATATTTGTGAGCCAACAGATTTGTTTGGCAGAAATTTCTAGACTAAATTAAATCTTCCGTCAATATGATAGAGAGACATTTCCCCCATTAGGGGCCGTCTGGGATTAGATAATAGGGTCTGTATTTTTCACAGAAACTGTGCCAATTATTAGAATGACAATGAGGTGACTCCGCCGCCCTTGTCCAAGTCTATACAGCAAAGCCGACAAAGTAGATGTTCTTAAAGGAGCAGCTCTATTTTTCTGAACGTAGACAAGGCTTTGCTGTTGATATCTTCTGACTTTACAGTACAGACGGTCTTACGTTTTCCATATTACGGGTGGTTTCCATACATTTTACACGTAAAGATGAGACATCTTAATTCATCCCAGTTCCAGTTTATGCCTGGCATCTGATAGAGAGATATTTACTCCATGGGCGTAACTAGCAAAGACTAGGCCCCATAGCAAACTTTTGACTAAAGCCCCCCCCCCCCTCACATGGTATAACGCCCTCTTTACTGGGCCCCACATGATATAATGCCTCCTATAAATGACCCCAGCACACTATAATGCAACTTGTACTGGCCCCCACACGGTATTAAGTCCCCTTTATTCTCCATACTCTATATTGTCTCCTTATTGGCCCCAATACAGTTTGCTGCCTCCTTTACTGGGCTCAAAAAAAAGGGGGTTCAACAGGGCCCCCTATGGTCATGGGCCATTACTACGTCAGTAGCACTGCCGCTGATTACCCAACCGGGAGCTGTCTGGGATTAGATAATAGAGTCTGTACTTTCCCAGAATCTGCGCCACTCATTATAATGAGATGACTCTGCTGACCTTGTCCCATTCTACACAGCAAAGCTGCAGAAGTAAAAGTTCCTAAAAAAGAACCGCTATTTTTCTAAACCCAGACAACTCTTTGTTGTCGGTCTCTTCTACTGTGCGGTATGACCTACATGATACAGCGAGCGGGACAAAAGGTCTATTGTGGCGTCTCCCATGTTATGAATGATTCCATGTAATTCAGAGGTGATGATGCAAAGTCTTAATTCTTCCCAGTCCCAGTCTATGTCTGGCGGTTTTACCCTCTAATTAGGCTTGGAATTGCTTTCTGAAAGCCAAAAACCCAATGTCCTCTTCTAGTATTAATGCCAGTGACTGACCTCTGACCCTTCAGTCATTATTTAGCCTTACAATCCATTTCTGTTCATTATGGAAGTATAGGAGACGCATTTCACTGCATTATCGAGGATCTTCCCGGCCGCAAAGTTAAAAGGGTTATAGGAGACAAGGAAAAATTAATGTTTTCTTCCTGAAACAGCGCCACTCTGCTCCAAAGGCAGTATATGGTACTGCAATTTAGTCTTAATATTTTCTTCCTGAAACAGCGCCACTCTGCTCCAAAGGCAGTATATGGTACTGCACTTTAGTCTTAATCATTTGAACTCGCCTGCAAAAAAATATAACTTTTACAATATCTAGGAAATATTATAATATCCAGAGCTGACCGGCAGCTTCATGACACCAATCAGGTGCTGCTACAGAGCCAAAACATGGCGAGACGCCGCTGGGGGAGTCTGACAGCGCCTCTTTCCTCTCTCTCTATTAAGGACACATGCGCTGAGCATGCATGTCTATGGGGATGTCAGAGAGAATAGCTTCCGGCTGAATTAGTTTTGCAGCTGTATGGCCACCTTAAAGGGATTTTATGAGATTTATTCTTAGACCTGAAGACCTGTGGGGTTCCGACCCATGACCAACTGAAGCATCAGTGATGCTCTCTATGTGCAGCTTCCACTTCCCACACCAGTTACATGGCCTGTATGTAGCTCAGTCCCATTCAAGTGAGGTGCAATACCAAGCACAGCCACTATACAATGAACGGCGCTGTGGTTGGTAAGGGACTGGAGCAGTCACTCAAACAGCATCTGTCAGACCCTCACAATCTTTAATGGATGTCCTATCCTAATGATGGGCCATCAATTATTAACCCTTTAAGGGATCCACGTTTCCTACGATAGGACCGGAATACGACATACTGCTTAGAATTGAGGACTTGAAAATGGTAATTAAATAAGCAGTAGAATCCATAATGAGTGAGCAGTGTATACATAAACCCCTGTAACCCGCCATGCGGTACACCGCGCCTCACTAGTGCCTCGCACTGATAAGCGGAATACTACTACATAATGGAATATGGCTGCACGCACAGTGACTCCGATCCTGCACGGTATAATGAAGGACCCCGGCGTATGTATATCTATAGCGGTTCCTCTGGCAGTGGCGATAATTAGAGTATGGTAATTACACCAGATAGCGGTGTTATTATTATTATTATTTTTCTAGGGTGACGAGGTTGGAATCCGTACGTGTAAGCGCCTCTATGACTCACGCTACAGCAATGGGGGGGCATGTTACATGGAGCAGGTGGAGAAGAGACGCGCTCGGGCTGTTACTACGCCTGGGTTGTGCGTTACACGGTAAGCATTTCATGTGTGCCGCAGTTAACCCCGCAGTGACCAGCTGCTTGTATCATACAGGTCCACGCTGATAAATAATCACTTAAAATCGGATTTCGCTCTCGTTTTGACTGTAAACGACGACGGCTGGCGATAAGGGTTATGTCTCCGCCATGAAAGCCTTCAGAAGGGATCAGATGAAATCTTGAAAGCTACTCTGTATACACTAAGGGATGTATACGGCACCACAATAAGAGATTATATAGAAAGGGTTGCATTCATTTTATTATATATATTATCAGGACATATGGACATCCTATAGAAGGTAATCCCATCGATCTATAGGTTGGAGGACCTATCTTCATCTCACTGTACATAGCCAGAAATGCTAACATGCAATAACACATTTGCCCTTTAGTGGCCACTGTAAGGAAAATGCAAAGCTGGTTATGGCTTGTCCTGCAACAACAACTGAACGATGGGGGTTTCTAAAGCTGAACTTAGGGTAATTTTGATATTTTTCATATCTAAAGGTGATTCTGTTCATAATTTTATGTCTACTTTATCATCATTGAAGTCATTTTTCACTGTGGAGCTGCCCTCTAAATATTGTCTTCCTCACATCACTCTTAGTCTTGGTGACCATGAAGTTTCTTCTCCTAGGTGTCACAAATTCACATAGGGGTTTGGGAAAGAGGAGGGTAAGTGATTCAGTCTTCTGAGTCTTTGGGAGGATATGTGCTTGTATTAAAAGAGGAGCAGATGGGGGCGCTATTCTATTTGACTGTTGTGTATTCCTATAGAAAGGGAATCCAGCAGTGTAGAGCGGCGTGGAATGATACTCCTATAGCACAGAAATACATCTGTAGGACAAAAAGGCAACCATGTTGGTAGGGTGAGAGGTTGTGCTAATGGGCATCTTTACAGGACATGGACAGCCATGCATTTGGGTGGTCCTTGCAGCAGCCACCGATGATCACATAGGTGGTCACCTGGCCACTGAAATCAATGGGAATTATTCACACCTAGACATGGTCACACTGCTGAACTGGGATCATCCCGTCCATAACATCAATGGGGTTCCCAGCTAATGTGCCATATTACACCTAGTGATGTGTCATGGAGCATCCAGTGATCCTCTATACCACCTATGTAGACCAGCATGTCGCATGCAGGATCCTCGGCTTTATTTGTAGACCAAGTGACCTCATTTTTCCACGGAGAGATCCCCTGTTACTGCTCCTCCTTTAAATACATTGTTTATACTCAATTCTACAGTATTACTCTCATATGACATAGTAAAACCAACGCACACACTCCTATAGACAATGACAATCACACAAACAATGGTGGGCTAAAGATCTTTCCATCACCCAGACATTGACCCCATAGGTATGTACCCTGGTACAAGTGATTTTTGGGAAAAACGTCAGTAATATACCTGGTACATTTGTGACCTATGTTACAATATGTGACCACCGTGATGTGAGCTGCCGTTTAAAGGAGAACTCCAGTAAATAAAAATCCGCCTCCAATTACAAATGAACCTGTGTGTTGTATAATGTTACTGATAATTGTATTGTGAGGTTATATGCTTCGCTCTGGAGCACTGACCTCCTCTTTGCACTCTTGATACACAATGTTTTCTGTAGGAACAGGAGGTCATAGCCACAATTTAGGTGTATTAGACCCTCCATCATGGGTGTGACCTCCTGCCCATACAGTGTTTGCATCAGGGGGGCAGAGATGAGGCCAGTGCTCTGGAGGGGAGCACATAACCACACAAGAAAGCAGCCAATCCGTTATTCACTAACATCACACTACACGTAGACTCCTATTCAAGGGCTTATTTAGCTTTTTTGTAGGCAACCCCCAGATTGCCAGAGGGGGAATCCTGGTCTATTGATCGTGCAACTCTCTAGGGACCGTTAATAGTCAATGAAGCCAATGGACTCCTGTGGATTTTAATGGACGGGAAAATAAGCTTTTACAATGGGTTTCCCTAGAGATGGTAGCTGACAATGGCTAGTACCAAAAGCAGGACCTATCACTAGGGACAGGGGCGAAGATCTAGGAGGTGTAGAGGAAGCAATGGCTCCCGATTATGATGCAGGATTGGATTCTGTTACATTCAAGTCATTCTTCTGGTCTATGGACAGGTTATATAACCAAAATGGACCGTCCCTTTAAATATCGGTCTTCATTGCTGCATGTGAGTCCATAGCGGCTCCGTCTTCCCATTACTTATTAGTAAACCACGGCTGATTATCATATTACGCCAAGAGGTATTCACCACTTTGAACTAATGCAAACCAGATAGATTTATACCCTCGTCCTGCGCCGTAAAGACGTTCATTGCCTCGATTTTACATTAAAAATGCATGTGCTTATATACACT